>NW_019250945.1:0-48755 GCF_002742605.1 Olea europaea var. sylvestris
TGGATGCCTTATGAAAAAGTTACGCTCAATTCTTTGAACGCCGACAATCCTAGCGTTCCAAATATGCAAGAGCTCATTCTTTCAAAAAATGGCTGAAATCCCACATACGTCACGACGAAGTAGTGATATCAACCCAAAACAGTCGCTACATTTTCGAAAAGTACTTATGGGCCAAAAACGGACACCGTATGCAAAAGTTGCGCTCAATTCTTCGACCGCCGACAATCCAAGCGTTCCGAATATGCAAGTGCTCGTTCTTTCGAAAAATGACCGAAATCCCTCATAGGTCACGATGAAGCGATGAGTTCTATCCAAAACGGTCGCTATATTTTCGAAAAGTACTGATGGGCCAAAAACGGACCCCGTATGCAAAAGTTATGCTCAATTCTTCGTCCGCCGACTCTCCAACCGTTCTAAATATGCAAGTGCTTATTCTTTCAAAAAATGGGCGAAATCCCTCATAGGTCACGATGAAGCGATGAGTTCTATCCAAAACGGTCGCTATATTTTCGAAAAGTACTGATGGGCCAAAAACGGACCCCGTATGCAAAAGTTATGCTCAATTCTTCGTCCGCCGACTCTCCAACCGTTCTAAATATGCAAGTGCTTATTCTTTCAAAAAATGGGCGAAATCCCTCATAGGTCACGATGAAGCGATGAGTTCTATCCAAAACGGTCGCTATATTTTCGAAAAGTACTGATGGGCCAAAAACGGACCCCGTATGCAAAAGTTATGCTCAATTCTTCGTCCGCCGACTCTCCAACCGTTCTAAATATGCAAGTGCTTATTCTTTCAAAAAATGGGCGAAATCCCTCATAGGTCACGATGAAGCGATGAGTTCTATCCAAAACGGTCGCTATATTTTCGAAAAGTACTGATGGGCCAAAAACGGACCCCGTATGCAAAAGTTATGCTCAATTCTTCGTCCGCCGACTCTCCAACCGTTCTAAATATGCAAGTGCTTATTCTTTCAAAAAATGGGCGAAATCCCTCATAGGTCACGATGAAGCGATGAGTTCTATCCAAAACGGTCGCTATATTTTCGAAAAGTACTGATGGGCCAAAAACGGACCCCGTATGCAAAAGTTGCGCTCAATTCTTCGAACGCCGACAATCCAAGCGTTCCAAATATGCAAGTGCTTATTCTTTCAAAAAATTGCTGAAATCCCGCATACGTCACGATGAAGTAGTGAGTTCAATCCAAAACGGTCGCTACATTTCCGAAAAGTACTTACGGGCCCAAAACGGACGCCGTACGAAAAAGTTACGCTCAATTCTTCGAACGCCGACAATCCAAGCATTCCAAATATGTAAGTGCTCATTCTTTCGAAAAATGGGTGAAATCCCTCCTAGGTCACGACGAAGCGGTGAGTTCAATCCAAAACGGTTACTACATTTCCGAAAAGTACTCATGGGCCCAAAACGAACGCCTTATGCAAAAGTTACGGTCAAATCTTCGAACACCGACAATCCAAGCGTTCCAAATATGAAAGTGCTCATTCTTTTGAAAACTGGCTGAAATCCCGCATATGTCACGATAAAGTTGTTAGTTCAATCCAAAACGGTCGCTACATTTCTGAAAAGTACTTATGGGCCCAAAACGGACGCCGTATGCAAAAGTTACGCTCAATTCTTCGAACGCCGACCATCCAAGCGTTCCTAATATGCAAGTGCACATTCTTTCAAAAAATGGGCAAAATCCCTCATACGTCACGATAAAGCAATGAGTTCTATCCAAAACTGTCGCTACATTTCCAAAAATTCCTTATGGGCCCAAAACGAACACCGTATGCAAAAGTTACGCTCAATTCTTCGAATGCCGACAATCCAAGCGTTCCAAATATGCAAGTGCTCATTCTTTCGAAAAATGGGCGAAATCCCTCATAGGTCACGATGAAGCGGTGAGTTCAATCCAAAACGGTCACTACATTTCTGAAAAGTACTCATGGGCCCAAAATGGATGCCTTATGAAAAAGTTACGCTCAATTCTTCGAACGCCGACAATCCTAGCGTTCCAAATATGCAAGAGCTCATTCTTTCAAAAAATGGCTGAAATCCCGCGTACGTCATGACGAAGTAGTGATATCAACCCAAAACGGTCGCTACATTTTCGAAAAGTACTTATGGGCCAAAAACGGACACCGTATGCAAAAGTTGCGCTCAATTCCTCGACCGCCGACAATCCAAGCGTTCAATATATGCAAGTGCTCATTCTTTCAAAAAATGGGCAAAATCCCTCATAGGTCACGATGAAGCGGGGAGTTCAATCCAAAACGGTCACTACATTTTCAAAAAGTACTTATGGGCCCAAAACGGACGCCGTATGCAAAAGTTACGCTCAATTCTTCGAACGCCGACGATCCAAGCGTTCCAATATGCAAGCGCTCATTCTTTCAAAAAATGGGTGAAATCCCTTCTAGGTCACGACGAAGCGGTGAGTTCAATCCAAAACGGTCACTACATTTCCGAAAAGTACTCATGGGCCCAAAATGGGTGCCTTATGAAAAAGTTACGCTCAATTCTTCGAACGCCGACAATCCTAGCGTTCCAAATATGTAAGAGCTCATTCTTTCAAAAAATGGCTGAAATCCCGCATACGTCACGACGAAGTAGTGATATCAACCCAAAATGGTCGCTACATTTTCGAAAAGTACTTATGGGCCAAAAACGGACACCGTATGCAAAAGTTGTGCTCAATTCCTCGACCGCCGACAATCCAAGCGTTCCAAATATGCAAGTGCTCATTCTTCCGAAAAATGGGCAAAATCCCTCATAGGTCACGATGAAGCGGCGAGTTCAATCCAAAACGGTCACTACATTTTCGAAAAGTACTTATGGGCCCAAAACGGACGCCGTATGCAAAAGTTACGCTCAATTCTTCGAACGCCGACGATCCAAGCGTTCCAAATATGCAAGTGCACCTTCTTTCGAAAAACGGGCAAAATCCCTCATACGTCACGATGAAGCGGTGAGTTCTATCCAAAACGGTCGCTACATTTCCAAAAATTACTTATGGGCCCAAAACGGACACCGTATGCAAAATTTACGCTCAATTCTTCGAACGCTGACAATCCAAGCGTTCCAAATATGCAAGTGCTCATTCTTTCGAAAAGTAGTTGAAATATCGCATACGTCACGACGAAGTAGTGAGTTCAATCCAAAACGGTCGCTACATTTCCGAAAAGCACTTATGAACCCAAAACGGACGCCGAATGCAAAAGTTACGCTCAATTCTTCGAACGCCGACAATCCAAGCCTTCCAAATATGCAAGTGCTCATTCTTTCGAAAAATGGCTGATATCCTGCATACGTCACGATGAAGCGGTGAGTTCTATCCAAAACGGTCGCTACATTTCCAAAAATTACTTATGGGCCCAAAATGGACTCCATATGCAAAAGTTACGCTCAATTCTTCGCACGCCGACAATCCAAGCATTCCAAATATGCAGGTGCTCATTCTTTCGAAAAATGGGTGAAATCCCTCCTAGGTCACGACGAAGCGGTGAGTTCAATCCAAAACGGTCACTACATTTCCGAAAAGTACTCATGGGTCCAAAACGAATGCCTTAAGCAAAAGTTACGCTCAATTCTTCGAACACCGACAATCGAAGCGTTCCAAATATGAAAGTGCTCATTCTTTTGAAAACTGCCTGAAATCCCGCATACGTCACGATGAAGTAGTGAGTTCAATCCAAAACGATCGCTACATTTCCGAAAAGTATTCATGGGCTCAAAACGGACGCCGTATGCAAAAGTTGCGCTCAATTCTTCGAACGCCGACAATCCAAGCATTCCAAATATGCAAGTACTCATTCTTTCAAAAAATGGCTGATATCCTGCATACGTCACGACGAAGTAGTGAGTTCAATCCAAAACGGTCTCTACATTTCCGAAAAGTACTTATGGGCCCAAAACGGACGCCGTATGCAAAAGTTACGCTCGATTATTCGAACGCCGACAATCCAAGCGTTCCAAATATGCAAGTGCTCATTCTTTCGAAAAGTGGCTGAAATCTCGCATACGACACGACGAAGTAGTGAGTTCAATCCAAAATGGTCGCTACATTTTCGAAAAGCACTTATGAGCCCAAAACGGATGCCGTATGCAAAAGTTACGCTCAATTCTTCGAACGCCGATAATCCAAGCATTCCAAATATGCAAGTGCCCATTCTTTCGAAAAATGGCTGATATCCTGCTTACGTCACGACGAAGTAGTGAGTTCAATCCAAAACGGTCTCTACATTTTCGAAAAGTACTCATGGGCCCAAAACGGACGCCGTATGCAAAAGTTATGCTCGATTCTTCGGACGCGGACAATCCAAGCGTTCCAAATATGGAAGTGCTCATTCTTTCAAAAAATGGGTGAAATCCCACATATGTCAAGATGAAGTAGTGAGTTCAATCCAAAACGGTCGCTACATTTCCGAAAAGTACTTATGGGTCCAAAACGGACGCCGTATGCAAAAGTTACGCTCAATTCTTCGAATGCCGACAATCAAAGCGTTCCAAATACGCAAGTGCTCATTCTTTTAAAAAATGGCTGAAATCCCGCATACGTCACGATGAAGTGGTCAATCCAAAACAGTCGCTACATTTTCGAAAAGTATTTATGGGCCCAAAACGGATGCCGTATGCAAAAGTTACGCTCAATTCTTTAAACGCCGACAATCCAAGCATTCCTAATATGCAAGTGCTCATTCTTTTGAAAAATGGGCAAAATCCCTCTTAGGTCACGATGAAGCAGTGAGTTCAATCCAAAACGATCACTACATATCCAAAAAGTACTTATGGGACCAAAACGGACGCCGTATGCAAAAGTTACGCTCAATTCTTCGAACGCCGACAATCCAAGCGTTCCAAATATGCAAGTGCATATTCTTTCGAAAAATGGGCAAAATCCCTCATACGTCACGATGAAGCGGTTAGTTCTATCCAAAACGGTCGCTACATTTCCAAAAATTACTTATGGGCCCAAAACGGACACCGTATGCAAAAGTTACGCTCAATTCTTTGAAAGCCGACAGCCCAAGCGTTCCAAAAATGCAAGTGCTCATTTTTTCTAAAAATGGCTGAAATCCCACATACGTCACGACTAAGTAGTGAGTTCAATCCAAAACGGTCGCTACATCTCCGAAAAGTACTTATGGGCCCAAAACGGACGCCGTATACAAAAGTTACGCTCAATTCTTCGAACGCCGACAACCCAAGCGTTCCAACAATGCAAGTGCTCATTCTTTCGAAAAGTGGCTGAAATCCCGCATACGTCACCACAAAGTAGTGAGTTCAATCCAAAACGGTCGCTACATTTCCGAACAGTACTTATGGGCCCAAAACGGACGCCGTATGCAAATGTTACGCTCAATTCTTCGAACGCCGACAATCCATGCGTTTCAAATATGAAAGTGCTCATTCTTTTGAAAACTGGCTGAAATCCTGCATACGTCGCGATGAAGTAGTGAGTTCAATCCAAAACGGTCGCTACATTTCCGAAAAGTACTCATGGGCTCAAAACGGACGCCGTATGCAAAAGTTGTGCTCAATTCATCGAACGCCGACAATCCAAGCGTTCCAAATATGCAAGTGCTCATTCTTTTGAAAAATGGCTGAAATCCCGCATACGTCACGATGAAGTAGTGAGTTCAATCCAAAACAGTCGCTACATTTCCGAAAAGTACTTATGGGCCCAAAACGGACGCCGTATGCAAAAGTTACGCTCAATTCTTCGAAAGCCGACAATTCAAGCGTTCCAAATATGCAAGTGCTCATTCTTTCGAAAAATGGGCTAAATCCCTCGTAGATCACGATGAAGCGGCGAGTTCAATCCAAAACGGTCGCTACATTTCCGAAAAGTACTTATGGGCCCAAAACGGACGCCGTATGCAAAAGTTACGCTCAATTCTTCGAACGCCAACAATCCAAGCGTTCCTAATATGCAAGTGCTCATTCTTTCAAAAAATGGGCAAAATCCCTTATAGGTCACGACAAAGTAGTGAGTTCAATCCAAAACGGTCACTACATTTCTGAAAAGTACTTATGGGACCAAAACGGACGCCGTATGCAAAAGTTACGCTCAATTCTTCGAACGCCGACAATCCATGCGTTCCAAATATGCAAGTGCACATTCTTTCGAAAAATGGGCAAAATCCCTCATACGTCACAATGAAGCAGTTAGTTCTATCCAAAACAGTCGCTTCCTTTCCCAATAGTACTTATGGGCCCAAAACGGACGCCGTATGCAAAAGTTACGCTCAATTCTTTGAATGCCGACAATCCAAGCGTTCCTAACATGCAAGTGCTCATTCTTTTGAAAAATGGGCAAAATCCCTCGTAGGTCACGATGAAGCGGTGAGTTCAATCCAAAACGGTCGCTACATTTCCGAAAAGTACTTATGGGCCCAAAACGGACACTGTATGCAAAAGTTACGCTCAATTCTTTGAAAGCTGTCAATTCAAGCGTTCGAAATATGCAAGTGCTCATTCTTTCAAAAAATGGGCTAAATCCCTCGTAGGTCACGATGAAGCGGTGAGTTCAATCCAAAACGGTCACTACATTTCCGAAAAGTACTTATGGGCCCAAAACGGATGCCGTATGCAAAAGTTACGCTCAATTCTTCGAACGCCGACAACCCAAGCGTTCCAAAAATGCAAGTGCTCATTCTTTCGAAAAATGGCTGAAATCCCGCATACGTCACGACAAAGTAGTGAGTTCAATCCAAAACGGCCGCTACATTTTCGAAAAGTACTTATGGGCCTAAAACGGACGCCGTATTCAAAAGTTACGCTCAATTCTTCGAACGCCGACGATCCAAGCGTTCCAAATATGCAAGTGCACATTCTTTCAAAAAATGAGCAAAATACCTCATGCGTCACTATGAAGCGGTGAGTTCTATCCAAAACGGTCGCTACATTTCCAAAAATTACTTATGGGCCCAAAACGGACACCGTATGCAAAAGTTATGCTCAATTCTTCGAACGCTGACAATCCAAGCGTTCCAAATATGCAAGTGCTCATTCTGTCGAAAAATGGCTGAAATCTCGCAGACGTCACGACGAAGTAGTGAGTTCAATCCAAAACGGCCGCTACATTTCCAAAAAGTTCTTATGGGCCCAAAATGGACGCCGTATGCAAAAGTTATGCTCAATTCTTCGAACGCTGACAATCCAAGCGTTCCAAATATGCAAGTGCTCATTCTGTCGAAAAATGGCTGAAATCTCGCAGACGTCACGACGAAGTAGTGAGTTCAATCCAAAACGGCCGCTACATTTCCAAAAAGTTCTTATGGGCCCAAAATGGACGCCGTATGCAAAAGTTATGCTCAATTCTTCGAACGCTGACAATCCAAGCGTTCCAAATATGCAAGTTCACATTCTTTCAAAAAATGGGCAAAATCCCTCATACGTCACGATGAAGCGGTGAGTTCTATCCCAAACGGTCGCTACATTTTCAAAAATTACTTATGGGCCCAAAACGGACACCGTATGCAAAAGTTACGCTCAATTCTTCGAACGCCGACAATCCAAGCGTTCCAAATATGCAAGTGCTCATTCTTTCGAAAAATGGCTGAAATCTCGCATACGTCATGACGAAGGAGTGAGTTCAATCCAAAACGATCGCTACATTTCCGAAAAGCGCTTATGGGCCCAAAACGGACGCCGTATGTAAAAGTTACGCTCAATTCTTCATACGCCGACAATCCAAGCGTTCCAAATATGCAAGTGCTCATTTTTTTGAAAAATGGCTGAAATCTCGCATACGTCATGACGAAGGAGTGAGTTCAATCCAAAACGGTCGCTACATTTCCGAAAAGCACTTATGGGCCCAAAACGGACGCTGTATGTAAAAGTTACGCTCAATTCTTCGAACGCCGACAATTCAAGCATTCCAAATATGCAAGTGCTCATTCTTTCGAAAAATGGCTGATATCCCGCATACGTCACGACGAAGTAGTGAGTTCAATCCAAAACGGTCGCTACATTTCCGAAAAGTACTTATGGGCCCAAAACGGACGCTGTATGTAAAAGTTACGCTCAATTCTTCGAACGCCGACAATCCAAGCGTTCCAAATATACAAGTGCTCATTCTTTCAAAAAATTGCTGAAATCCCGCATACGTCACGACGAAGTAGTGAGTTCAATCCAAAACGGTCGCTACATTTCCGAAAAGTACTTATGGGCCCAAAACGGACGCTGTATGTAAAAGTTACGCTCAATTCTTCGAACGCCGACAATCCAAGCGTTCCAAATATACAAGTGCTCATTCTTTCAAAAAATTGCTGAAATCCCGCATACGTCACGACGAAGTAGTGAGTTCAATCCAAAACGGTCGATACATTTTCGAGAAGTACTTATAGGCCCAAAACGGACGCCGTATGCAAAAGTTACGCTCAATTCTTCGAACGCCGACAATCCAAGTGTTCCAAATATGCGAGTGCTCATTCTTTCAAAAAATGAGCGAAATCCCTCATAGGTCACGATGAAGCAGTGAGTTCAATCCAAAATGGTCACTACATTTCCGAAATGTACTCATGGGCCCAAAACGGACGCCTTATGCTAAAGTTACGGTCAATTCTTCGAACACCGACAATCCAAGCGTTCCAATTATGCAAGTGCTCATTCTTTCGTAAAATGGGCAAAATCCCTCATAGGTCATGATGAAGCGGTGAGTTCAATCCAAAACGGTCACTACATTTCCGAAAAGTACTCATGGGCCCAAAACGGACGCCTTATGCAAAAGTTACGCTCAATTCTTCGAACGCCGACAATCCAAACTTTCCAAATATGCAAGTGCTCATTCTTTCAAAAAATTGCTGAAATCCCGCATACGTCACGACGAAGTAGTGAGTTCAATCCAAAACGGTCGCCACATTTCCGAAAAGTACTTATGGGCCCAAAACGTACGCCGTATGCAAAAGTTAAGCTCAATTCTTAGAAAGCCGACAATTCAAGCGTTCCAAATATGCAAGTGCTTATTCTTTTGAAAAATGGGCTAAATCCCTCGTAGATCACGATGAAGCGGCGAGTTCAATCCAAAACGGCCGCTACATTTTCGAAAAGTACTTATGGGCCCAAAACGGACGCCGTATGCAAAAGTTACGCTCAATTCTTTGAACGCCGACAATCCAAGCGTTCCTAATATGCAAGTGCTCATTCTTTCGAAAAATGGGCAAAATCCCTCGTAGGTCACGACAAAGTAGTGAGTTCAATCCAAAACGGTCACTACATTTCTGAAAAGTACTTATGGGACCAAAACGGACGCCGTATGCAAAAGTTACGCTCAATTCTTCGAACGCCGACAATCCAAGCGTTCCTAATATGCAAGTGCTCATTCTTTCGAAAAATGGCCAAAATCCCTTATACGTCACGACGAAGTGGTGAGTTCAATCCAAAACGGTCGCTCCATTTCCGAAAAGTACTTACGGGCCCAAAATAGATGCCGTATGTAAATGTTGCGCTCAATTCTTCGAACGCCGACAATCCAAGCGTTCCTAATATGCAAGTGCTCATTCTTTCGAAAAATGGCCAAAATCCCTTATACGTCACGACGAAGTGGTGAGTTCAATCCAAAACGGTCGCTAGATTTCCAAAAAGTACTTATGGGCCTAAAACGGACGCCGTATTCAAAAGTTACGCTCAATTCTTCGAACGCCGACAACCCAAGCGTTCCAAAAATGCAAGTGCTCATTCTTTCGAAAAATGGGTGAAATCCCGCATACGTCACGACAAAGTAGTGAGTTCAATCCAAAACGGTCGCTACATTTCCGAAAAGTACTTACGGGCCCAAAATAGATGCCGTATGTAAATGTTGCGCTCAATTCTTCGAACGCCGACAATCCAAGCGTTCCAAATATGCAAGTGCTCATTCTTTCAAAAAATGGGTGAAATCCCTCATAGGTCACGATGAAGCGGTGAGTTCAATCCAAAACGGTCGCTACATTTCCAAAAAGTACTTATGGGCCTAAAACGAAAGCCGTATGCAAAAGTTATGCTCGATTCTTCGAACGCTGACAATCCAAGCGTTCCAAATATGCAAGTGCTCATTCTTTCGAAAAATGGCTGAAATCCCACATACGTCACGACAAAGTAGTGATTTCAATCCAAAACGGTCGCTACATTTCCGAAAAGTACTTATGGGCCCAAAACCGACGCCGTATGCAAAAGTTACGCTCAATTCTTCGAACGCCGATGATCCAAGCGTTCCAAATATGAAAGTGCACATTCTCTCGAAAAATGGGCAAAATCCTTCATACGTTACGATGAAGCGGTGAGTTCTATCCAAAACAGTCGCTACATTTCCAGAAATTACTTATGGGCCAAAAACGGACACCGTATGCAAAAGTTACGCTCAATTCTTTGAACGCCGATAATCCAAGCGTTCAAAATATACAAGTGCTCATTCTTTCGAAAAATGGTTGAAATCCTACAATACGTCACGACGATATAGTGAGTTCTATCCAAAACGGTCGCTACATTTCCAAAAAGTACTTATGGGCCCAAAACGGAAGCCGTATGCAAAAGTTACGCTCAATTCTTAGAACGCCGACAATCCAAGCGTTCCAAATATGCAAGTGCTCATTCTTTTGAAAAATGGCTGAAATCCCACATACGTCACGATGAAGTGGTGAGTTCAATCCAAAACGGTCGCTACATTTCCGAAAAGTACTTATGGGCCTAAAACGAAAGCCGTATGCAAAAGTTATGCTCGATTCTTCGAACGCTGACAATCCAAGTGTTCCAAATATGCAAGTGCTCATTCTTTCGAAAAATGGCTGAAATCCCACATACGTCACGACAAAGTTGTGAGTTCAATCCAAAACGGTCGCTACATTTCCGAAAAGTACTTATGGGCCCAAAACCGACGCCGTATGCAAAAGTTACGCTCAATTCTTCGAACGCCGATGATCCAAGCGTTCCAAATATGAAAGTGCACATTCTCTCGAAAAATGGGCAAAATCCTTCATACGTTACGATGAAGCGGTGAGTTCTATCCAAAACAGTCGCTACATTTCCAGAAATTACTTATGGGCCAAAAACGGACACCGTATGCAAAAGTTACGCTCAATTCTTTGAACGCCGATAATCCAAGCGTTCAAAATATACAAGTGCTCATTCTTTCGAAAAATGGCTGAAATCCTACAATACGTCACGACGATATAGTGAGTTCAATCCAAAACGGTCGCTACATTTTTGATAAGTACTTATGGGCCCAAAACGGACGCCGTATGCAAAAGTTACGCTCAATTCTTAGAACGCCGACAATCCAAGCGTTCCAAAAATGCAAGTGCTCATTCTTTTGAAAAATGGCTGAAATCCCATATACGTCACGATGAAGTGGTGAGTTCAATCCAAAACAATCGGTACATTTTCGAAAAGTACTTATGGGCCCTAAACGAACGCCGTATGCAAAAGTTACGCTCAATTCTTCGAACACCGACAATCCAAGCGTTCCAAATATGCAAGTGCACATTATTTCAAAAAATGGGCAAAATCCCTCATACGTCACGATGAAGCGGTGAGTTCTATCCAAAACGGTCGCTACATTTCCAAAAATTACTTATGGGCCCAAAACGGACACCGTATGCAAAAGTTACACTCAATTCTTTGAACGCCGACAATCCAAGCGTTCCAAATATGCAAGTGCTCACTCTTTCGAAAAATGGGCAAAATCCCTCATAGGTCACGATGAAGCGGTGTGTTCAATCCAAAACGGTCACTACATTTCCGATAAGTACTTATGGGCCCAAAACGAACGCCGTATGCAAAAGTTATGCTCAATTGTTCGAACGCCGGCAATCCAAGCGTTCCAAATTTGCAAGTGCTTGTTCTTTCGAAAAATGGCTAAAATCTCGCATACGTCACGACGAAGTGGTGAGTTCAATCCAAAACGGTCGCTACATTTCCGATAAGTACTTATGGGCCCAAAACGGATGCCGTATGCAAAAGTTACGCTCAATTCTTCGAACGCCGACAATCCAAGCGTTCCAAATATGTAAGTGCTCATTCTTTTGAAAAATGGCCAAAATCTCTTATACGTCACTATGAAGTGGTGAGTTCAATCCAAAACGGTCGCTACATTTCCGATAAGTACTTATGGGCCCAAAACGGATGCCGTATGCAAAAGTTACGCTCAATTCTTCGAACGCCGACAATCCAAGCGTTCCAAATATGCAAGTGCTCATTCTTTCGAAAAATGGCTGAAATCCTGCATACGTCACGACGAAGTAGTGAGTTCAATCCAAAACGGTTGCTACATTTTCGAAAAGTACTTATGGGCCCAAAACGGACGCCGTATGCAAAAGTTACGCTCAATTCTTCGAACGCCGACGATCCAAGAGTTCCAAATATGCAAGTGCACATTCTTTCAAAAAATGGGTAAAATCTCTCGTACGTCACGATGAAGCAGTGAGTTCTATCCAAAACGGTCGCTACATTTCCAAAAATTATTTATGGGCCCAAAATGGACACCGTATGCAAAAGTTACGCTCAATTCTTTGAACGCCGACAATCCAAGCGTTCCAAATATGCAAGTGCTCATTCTTTCGAAAAATGGCTGAAATCCCACATACGTCACGACAAAGTAGTGAGTTCAATCCAAAACGGTCACTACATTTTCGAAAAGTACTTATGGGCCCAAAACGGACGCCGTATGCAAAAGTTACGCTCAATCCTTCGAACGTCGACAATCCAAGCGATCCAAAAATGCAAGTGCTCATTCTTCCGAAAAATGGGCGAAATCCCTCATAGGTCACGATGAAGTAGTGAGTTCAATCAAAAACGGTCGCTACATTTCCAAAAAGTAATCATGGGCCCAAAACGGACGCCTTATGCAAAAGTTACGCTCAATTCTTCGAACGCTAACAATCCAAGCGTTCCAAATATGCAAGTGCTCATTCTTCCGAAAAATGGGCGAAATCCCTCATAGGTCACGATGAAGCGGTGAGTTCAATCCAAAACGGTCACTACATTTCCAAAAAGTACTTATGGGCCCAAAACGGACGCCGTATGCAAAAGTTACGCTCAATTCTTTGAACGCCGACAATCCAAGCGTTCCAAATATGCAAGTGCTCATTCTTTCGAAAAATGGCTGAGATCCCACATACGTCACGATGAAGTAGTGTGTTCAATCCAAAATGGTCGCTACATTTCCAAAAAGTAATTATGGGCCCAAAACGAACGCCGTATGCAAAAGTTACGCTCAACTCTTCGAACGTCAACAATCCAAGCGTTCCAAATATGCAAGTGCTCATTCTTTCGAAAAGTGGGCAAAATCCCTCATAGGTCACGATGAAGCGGTGAGTTCAATCCAAAACGGTCGCTACATTTTCGAAAAGTACTCATGGGCCCAAAACAGACGCCTTATGCAAAAGTTACGCTCAATTCTTCTAACGCCGACAATCCAAGCGTTCCAAATATGCAAGTGCTCATTCTTTCGAAATATGGCTGAAATCTCGCATACGTCACAATGAAGTAGTGAGTTCAATCCAAAACGGTCGCTACACTTCCAAAAAGTACTTATGGGCCCAAAACGGACCCCGTATGCAAAAGTTACGTTCAATTCTTCGAACGCCGACAATCCAAGCGTTCCAAATATGCAAGTGCTCATTCTTTCGAAAATTGGCTGAAATCCCACATACGTCACGATGAAGTAGTGAGCTCAATCTAAAACGTTCGTTACATTTCCGAAAAGTACTTATGGGCCCAAAACGGACGCCGTATGCAAAAGTTACGCTCAATTCTTCGAACGCCGACAATCCAAGCGTTCCAAATATGCAAGTGCTCATTCTTTCGAAAATTGGCTGAAATCCCACATACGTCACGATGAAGTAGTGAGCTCAATCTAAAACGTTCGTTACATTTCCGAAAAGTACTTATGGGCCCAAAACGGACGCCGTATGCAAAAGTTACGCTCAATTCTTCGAACGCCGACAATCCAAGCGTTCCAAATATGCAAGTGCTCATTCTTTCGAAAAATGGGCGAAATCCCTCATACGTCATGATGAAGCGGTGAGTTCTATCCAAAACGGTTGCTACATTTCCAAAAATTACTTATGGGCCCAAAACGGACACCGTATGCAAAAGTTACGCTCAGTCCTTCGAACGTCGACAATCCAAGCGTTCCAAATATGCAAGTGCTCATTCATTCTAAAAATGGGCGAAATCTCTCATAGGTCACGATGAAGCGGTGAGTTCAATCCAAAACGGTCGCTACATTTCCGAAAAGTACTTATGGGCCCAAAACGGACGCCGTTTGCAAAAGTTACGCTCAATTCTTCGAACGCCGACAATCCAAGCGTTCCAAATATGCAAATGCACATTATTTCGGAAAATGGGCAAAATCCCACATACTTTACGATGAAGCGGTGAGTTCTATCCAAAACGGTCGCTACATTTCCAAATATTACTTATGGGCCCAAAATGGACACCGTATGAAAAAGTTACGTTCAATTCTTTGAACTCCGACAATCCAAGCGTTCCAAATATGCAAGTGCTCATTCTTTCGAAAAATGGGCAAAATCCCTCATAGGTCACGATGAAGCGGTGAGTTCAATCCAAAACGGTCACTACATTTTCGAAAAGTACTCATGGGCCCAAAACAGACGCCTTATGCAAAAGTTACGCTCAATTCTTCTAACGCCGACAATCCAAGCGTTCCAAATATGCAAGTGCTCATTCTTTCGAAAAATGGGCGAAATACCTCATACGTCATGATGAAGCGGTGAGTTCTATTCAAAACGGTTGCTACATTTCCAAAAATTACTTATGGGCCCAAAACGGACACCGTATGCAAAAGTTACGCTCAATTCTTCGAACGTCGACAATCCAAGCAGTCCAAGTATGCAAGTGCTCATTCCTTCGAAAAATGGGTGAAATCTCTCATAGGCTACGATGAAGCGGTGAGTTTAATCCAAAATGGTCGCTACATTTTCGAAAAGTACTTATGGGCCCAAAACGGACGCTGTTTGGAAAAGTTATGCTCAATTCTTCGAACGCTGACAATCCAAGCGTTCCAAATATGTAAATGCACATTATTTCGAAAAATGGGCAAAATCCCTCATACGTCACGATGAAGCGGTGAGTTCTATCCAAAACGGTCGCTACATTTCCAAAAATTACTTATGGGCCCAAAACGGACACTGTATGAAAAAGTTACGTTCAATTCTTTGAACGCCGACAATCCAAGCGTTCCAAATATGCAAGTGATCGTTCTTTCGAAAAATGGGCAAAATCCCTCATAGGTCACGATGAAGCGGTGAGTTCAATCCAAAACGGTCACTACATTTCCGATAAGTACTTATGGGCCCAAAACGGATGCCGTATGCAAAAGTTACGCTCAATTCTTCGAACGCCGACAATCCAAGCGTTCCAAATATGCAAGTGTACATTCTTTTGAAAAATGGGTAAAATCTCTCATACGTCATGATGAAGCGGTGAGTTCTATCCAAAACGTTCGCTACATTTCCAAAAATTACTTATGGGCCCAAAACGGACACCGTATGCAAAATTTACGCTCAATTCTATGAACGCCGATAATCCAAGCGTTCCAAATATGCAAGTGCTCATTCTTTCGAAAAATGGCTGAAATCCTGCATACGTCACGACAAAGTAGTGAGTTCAATCCAAAACGGTTGCTACATTTCCGAAAAGTACTTATGGGCCCAAAACGGACGTCGTATGCAAAAGTTACGCTCAATTCTTCGAACGCCGATGATCCAAGCGTTCCAAATATACAAGTGCTCATTCTTTCGAACAATGGACGAAATCCCTCGTTCCAAATATGCAAGTGCTCATTCGTTCGAAAAATGGGCGAAATCCCTCATACATCGTGATGAAGCGGCGAGTTCAATCCAAAACGGTCGCTACATTTTCGAAAAGTACTTATGGGCCCAAAACGGACGCCGTATGCAAAAGTCACGCTCAATTCTTCGAACGCCGATGATCCAAGCGTTCCAAATATACAAGTGCTCATTCTTTCGAACAATGGACGAAATCCCTCGTTCCAAATATGCAAGTGCTCATTCGTTCGAAAAATGGGCGAAATCCCTCATACATCGTGATGAAGCGGCGAGTTCAATCCAAAACGGTCGCTACATTTTCGAAAAGTACTTATGGGCCCAAAACGGACGCCGTATGCAAAAGTCACGCTCAATTCTTCGAACGCCGAAAATCCAAGCGTTCCAAATATGCAAGTGCTCATTCTTTCGAAAAATGGACGAAATCCCTCATACGTCATGATGAAGCGGCGAGTTCTATCCAAAACGGTTGCTACATTTCCAAAAATTACTTATGGGCCCAAAACGGACACCGTATGCAAAAGTTACGCTCAGTTCTTCGAACGTCGACAATCCAAGCGTTCCATATATGCAAGTGCTCATTCATTCTAAAAATGGGCGAAATCTCTCATAGGTCACGATGAAGCGGTGAGTTCAATCCAAAACGGTCGCTACATTTTCGAAAAGTACTTATGGGCCCAAAACGGACGCCGTTTGCAAAAGTTACGCTCAATTCTTCAAACGCCGACAATCCAAGCGTTCCAAATATGCAAATGCACATTATTTCAAAAAATGGGCAAAATCCCACATACGTTACGATGAAGCGGTGAGTTCTATCCAAAACGGTCGCTACATTTCCAAATATTACTTATGGGCCCAAAATGGACACCGTATGAAAAAGTTACGTTCAATTCTTTGAACGCCGACAATCCAAGCGTTCCAAATATGCAAGTGCTCATTCTTTCGAAAAATGGGCAAAATCCCTCATAGGTCACGATGAAGCGGTGAGTTCAATCCAAAACGGTCACTACATTTCCGAAAAGTACTCATGGGCCCAAAACAGACGCCTTATGCAAAAGTTACGCTCAATTCTTCGAACGTCGACAATCCAAGCGTTCCAAATATGCAAGTGCTAATTCTTTCGAAAAATGGGCGAAATCCCTCATACGTCATGATGAAGCGGTGAGTTCTATTCAAAACGGTTGCTACATTTCCAAAAATTACTTATGGGCCCAAAACGGACACCGTATGGAAAAGTTACGCTCAATTCTTCGAACGTCGACAATCCAAGCGTTCCAAGTATGCAAGTGCCCATTCCTTCGAAAAATGGGCGAAATCTCTCATAGGTCACGATGAAGCGGTGAGTTCAATCCAAAACGGTCGCTACATTTCCGAAAAGTACTTATGGGCCCAAAACGGACGCCGTTTGCAAAAGTTACGCTCAATTCTTCGAACGCCGACAATCCAAGCGTTCCAAATATGTAAATGCACATTATTTCGAAAAATGGGCAAAATCCCACATACGTTACGATGAAGCGGTGAGTTCTATCCAAAACGGTCGCTACATTTCCAAATATTACTTATGGGCCCAAAATGGACGCCGTATGCAAAAGTTACGCTCAATTCTTCGAATGCTGACAATCCAAGCGTTCCAAGTATGCAAGTGCTCATTCTTTCGACAAATGGCTGAAATCATGCATACGTCACGACGAAGTAGTGAGTTCAATCCACCAAGCGTTCCAAATATAAAAGTGCTCATTCTTTCGACAAATGGCTGAAATCATGCATACGTCACGACGAAGTAGTGAGTTCAATCCACCAAGCGTTCCAAATATAAAAGTGCTCATTCTTTCGACAAATGGCTGAAATCATGCATACGTCACGACGAAGTAGTGAGTTCAATCCACCAAGCGTTCCAAATATAAAAGTGCTCATTCTTTCGACAAATGGCTGAAATCATGCATACGTCACGACGAAGTAGTGAGTTCAATCCACCAAGCGTTCCAAATATAAAAGTGCTCATTCTTTCGACAAATGGCTGAAATCATGCATACGTCACGACGAAGTAGTGAGTTCAATCCACCAAGCGTTCCAAATATAAAAGTGCTCATTCTTTCGACAAATGGCTGAAATCATGCATACGTCACGACGAAGTAGTGAGTTCAATCCAAAACGGTCGCTACATTTCCAAAAATTACTTATGGGCCCAAAACGGACACCATATGCAAAATTTACGCTCAATTCTATGAACGCCGATAATCCAAGCGTTCGAAATATGCAAGTGCTCATTCTTTCGAAAAATGGCTGAAATCCTGCATACGTCACGACGAAGTAGTGAGTTCAATCCAAAACGGTTGCTACATTTCCGAAAAGTACTTATGGGCCCAAAATGGACGCCGTATGCAAAAGTTACGCTCAATTCTTCGAACGCCGATGATCCAACACATTCTTTCAAAAAATGGGTAAAATCCCTCATACGTCACGATGAAGCGGTGAGTTCTATCCAAAACGGTCGCTACATTTCCAAAAATTACTAATGGGCCCAAAACGGACACCGTATGCAAAAGTTACGCTCAATTTTTGAACGCCGACAATCCAAGCGTTCCAAATATGCAAGTGCTCATTCTTTTGAAAAATGGCTGAAATCCCACATACGTCACGACGAAGTAGTGAGTTCAATCCAAAACGGTCACTACATTTTCGAAAAGTACTTATGGGCCCAAAACGGACGCCGTCTACAAAAGCTACGCTCAATTCTTCGAACGTCGACAATCCAAGCGTTCCAAAAATGCAAGTGCTCATTCTTCCGAAAAACGGGCAAAATCCCTCATAGGTCACGATGAAGTAGTGATTTCAATCAAAAACGGTCGCTACTTTTCCGAAAAGTACTCATGGGCCCAAAATGGACGCCTTATGCAAAAGTTACGCTCAATTCTTGGAACGCCGACAGTCCAAGCGCTCCAAATATGCAAGTGCTCATTCTTTCAAAAAATGGGCGAAATCCCTCATAGGTCGCGATGAAGTAGTGAGTTCAATCTAAAACGGTCGCTACATTTCCGAAAAGTACTCATGGGCCCAAAACGGACGCCTTATGCAAAAGTTACGCTCATTTCTTCGAACACCGACAATCCAAGCGTTCCAAAAATGCAAGTGCTCATTCTTTCGAAAAATGGCTGAAATCCTACATACGTCACGATGAAGTAGTGAGTTCAATCCAAAACGGTCGCTACACATCTGAAAAGTACTTATGTGCCCAAAACGGACGCCTTATGCAAAAGTTACGCTCAATTCTTCGAACGCCGACAATCCAAGCGTTCCAAATATGCAAGTGCTCATTCTTTCGAAAAATGGGCTAAAATCCCTCATAGGTCACGATGAAGAAGTGAGTTCAATCCAAAACGGTCGTTACATTTCCGAAAAGTACTTATGGGCCCAAAACGGACGCCGTATGCAAAAGTTACGCTCAATTCTTCGAACGCCGACAATCCAAGCGTTCCAAATATGCAAGTGCTCATTCTTTCGAAAAATGGGTGAAATCCCTCATACGTCGTGATGAAGCCGTGAGTTCTATCCAAAACGGTTGCTACATTTCCAAAAATTACTTATGGGCCCAGAACGGACACCGTATGCAAAAGTTACGCTCAATTCCTCGAACGCCGACAATCCAAGCGTTCCAAAAATGCAAGTGGTCATTCTTTCAAAAAATGGCTGAACTCCCGCATACGTCACAACAAAGTAGTGAGTTCAATCCAAAACGGTCGCTACATTTCCGAAAAGTACTTATGGGCCCAAAACGGACGCCGTATGCAAAAGTTACACTCAATTCTTCGAACGCCGACAATCCAAGCGTTCCAAATATACAAATGCACATTATTTCGAAAAATGGGCAAAATCCCTCATACGTCACGATGAAACGGTGAGTTCTATCCAAAACGGTCGCTACATTTCCAAAAATTACTTATGGGCCCAAAACGGACACCGTATGAAAAAGTTACGTTCAATTCTTTGAACGCCGACAATCCAAGCGTTCCAAATATGCACGTGATAATTCTTTCGAAAAATGGGCAAAATCCCTCATAGGTCACGATGAAGCGGTGAGTTCAATCCAAAACGGTCACTACATTTCCGATAAGTACTTATGGGCCCAAAACGGATGCCGTATGCAAAAGTTACGCTCAATTCTTCGAACGCCGACAATCCAAGCGTTCCAAATATGCAAGTGCACATTCTTTTGAAAAATGGGCAAAATCCCTCATACGTCATGATGAAGCGGTGAGTTCTATCCAAAACGGTTGGTACATTTCCAAAAATTACTTATGGGCCCAAAACGGACACCGTATGCAAAAGTTAAGCACAATTCTTCGAACGTCGACAATCCAAGCGTTCCAAGTATGCAAGTGCTCATTCATTCAAAAAATGGGCAAAATCTCTCATAGGTTACGATGAAGCGGTGAGTTCAATCCAAAATGGTCGCTACATTTCCGAAAAGTACTTATGGGCCCAAAACGGACGCCGTTTGGAAAAGTTATGCTCAATTCTTCGAACGCCGACAATCCAAGCGTTCCAAATATGCAAATGCACATTAATTCAAAAAATGGGCAAAATCCCTCATACGTCACGATGAAGCGGTGAGTTCTATCCAAAACGGTCGCTACATTTCCAAATATTACTTATGGGCCCAAAATGGACACCGTATGAAAAAGTTACGTTCAATTCTTTGAACGCCGACAATCCAAGCGTTCCAAATATAAAAGTGCTCATTCGTTCGAAAAATGGCCGAAATCCCTCATACGTCACGATGAAGTTGTGAGTTCAATCCAAAACGGTCGCTACATTTCCAAATATTACTTATGGGCCCAAAATGGACACCGTATGAAAAAGTTACGTTCAATTCTTTGAACGCCGACAATCCAAGCGTTCCAAATATAAAAGTGCTCATTCGTTCGAAAAATGGCCGAAATCCCTCATACGTCACGATGAAGTTGTGAGTTCAATCCAAAACGGTCGCTACATTTCCAAATATTACTTATGGGCCCAAAATGGACACCGTATGAAAAAGTTACGTTCAATTCTTTGAACGCCGACAATCCAAGCGTTCCAAATATGCAAGTGCTCATTCTTTCGAAAAATGGCTAAAATCCTGCATACGTCACGACGAAGTAGTGAGTTCAATCCAAAACGGTTGCTACATTTTCGAAAAGTACTTATGGGCCCAAAACGGACGCCGTATGCAAAAGTTACGCTCAATTCTTCGAATGCCGATGATCCAAGCGTTCCAAATATGCAAGTGCACATTCTTTCAAAAAATGGGTGAAATCCCTCATACTTCACGATGAAACGGTGAGTTCTATCCAAAACGGTCGCTACATTTCCAAAAATTACTTATGGGCCCAAAACGGACACCGTATGCAAAAGTTACGCTCAATTTTTGAACGCCGACAATCCAAGCGTTCCAAATATGCAAGTGCTCATTCTTTTGAAAAATGGCTGAAATCCCACATACGTCATGACGAAGTAGTGAGTTCATTCCAAAATGGTCACTACATTTTCGAAAAGTACTTATGGGCCCAAAACGGACGCCGTATGCAAAAGTTACGCTCAATTCTTCGAACGCCGACAATCCAAGCGTTCAAAAAATGCAAGTGCTCATTCTTCCGAAAAACAGGCAAAATCCCTCATAGGTCACGATGAAGTAGTGATTTCAATCAAAAACGATCGCTACATTTCCGAAAAGTACTCATGGGCCCAAAATGGACGCCTTATGCAAAAGTTACGCTCAATTCTTCGAACGCCGACAATCCAAGCGTTCCAAATATGCAAGTGCTCATTCTTTCGAAAAATGGGCAAAATCCCTCATAGGTCACGATGAAGCGGTGAGTTCAATCCAAAATGGTCACTACAATTCCGAAAAGTACTCATGGGCCCAAAACGGACGCCTTATGCAAAAGTTACGCTCAATTCTTCGAACGCCGACAATCCAAGCGTTCCAAATATGCAAGTGCTCATTCCTTCGAAAAATGGCTGAAATCCAACATACGTCACGATGAAGTAGTGAGTTCAATCTAAAACGTTCGTTACATTTCCGAAAAGTACTTATGGGCCCAAAACGGACGCCGTATGCAAAAGTTACGCTCAATTCTTCGAACGCCGACAATCTAAGCGTTCCAAATATACAAGTGCTCATTCTTTCGAAAAATGGGCGAAATCCCTCATACGTCATGATGAAGCGGTGAGTTCTATCCAAAACGGTTGCTACATTTCCAAAAATTACTTATGGGCCCTAAACGGACACCGTATGCAAAAGTTACGCTCAGTTCTTCGAACGTCGACAATCCAAGCGTTCCAAATATGCTAGTGCTCATTCCTTCGAAAAATGGGCAAAATCCCTCATAGTTCACGATGAAGCGGTGAGTTCAATCCAAAACGGTCACTACATTTACGAAAAGTACTCATGGGCCCAAAACAGACGCCTTATGTAAAAGTTACGCTCAATTCTTCTAACGCCGACAATCCAAGCGTTCCAAATATGCATGTGCTCATTCTTTCGAAAAATGGGCAACATCCCTCATAGGTCATGATGAAGCGGTGAGTTCAATCCAAAATGGTCACTACATTCCGAAAAGTACTCATGGGCCCAAAACGGACGCCTTATGCAAAAGTTACGCTCAATTCTTCGAACGTCGACAATCCAAGCGTTCCAAATATGCAAGAGCTCATTCTTTCGGAAAATGGCTGAAATCCCACATACGTCACGATGAAATAGTGAGTTCAATATAAAACGGTCGTTACATTTCCGAAAAGTACTTATGGGCCCAAAACGGACGCCGTATGCAAAAGTTACGCTCAATTCTTCGAACGCCGACAATCCAAGCGTTTCAAAAATGCAAGTGCTCATTCTTTCGAAAAATGGCAGAAATCCCGCATACGTCACGATGAAGTAGTGAGTTCAATCCAAAACGGTCGGTACACTTCCGAAAAGTACTTATGGGCCCAAAACGAAAGCCGTATGCAAAAGTTACGCTCAATTCTTCAAACGCCGACAATCCAAGCGTTCCTAATATGCAAGTGCTCATTCTTTCGAAAAATGGGCAAAATCCCTCATAGGTCACGATGAAGCGGAGAGTTCAATCCAAAACGATCACTACATTTCCGAAAAGTACTCATGGGCCCAAAACGGACGCCGTATGCAAAAGTTGCGCTCAATTCTTCGAACGCCAAGAATCCAAGCGTTCCAAATATGCAAGTGCTCATTCTTTCGAAAAGTGGGCAAAATCCCTCATAGGTCACGATGAAGCGGTGAGTTCAATCCAAAACGGTCGCTACATTTCCGAAAAGTACTTATGGGCCCAAAACGGACGCCGTATGCAAAAGTTACGCTCAATTCTTCGAACGCCGACAATCCAAGCGTTCCAAAAATGTAAGTGCTCATTCTTTCGAAATATGGCTGAAATCCCGCATACGTCACGACAAAGTAGTGAGTTCAATCTAAAATGGTCGCTACATTTCCGAAAAGTACTTATGGGCCCAAAACGGACGCCGTATGCAAAAGTTACGCTCAATTCTTCGAACGTCGACAATCCAAGCGTTCCAAAAATGCAAGTGCTCATTCTTTCGAAAAATGGGCGAAATCCCTCATAGGTCGCGATGAAGTAGTGAGTTCAATCTAAAACGGTCGCTACATTTCCGAAAAGTACTCATGGGCCCAAAACGGACGCCGTATGCAAAAGTTACGCTCAATTCTTCGAACGTCGACAATCCAAGCGTTCCAAAAATGCAAGTGCTCATTCTTTCGAAAAATGGGCGAAATCCCTCATAGGTCGCGATGAAGTAGTGAGTTCAATCTAAAACGGTCGCTACATTTCCGAAAAGTACTCATGGGCCCAAAACGGACGCCGTATGCAAAAGTTACGCTCAATTCTTCGAACGTCGACAATCCAAGCGTTCCAAAAATGCAAGTGCTCATTCTTTCGAAAAATGGGCGAAATCCCTCATAGGTCGCGATGAAGTAGTGAGTTCAATCTAAAACGGTCGCTACATTTCCGAAAAGTACTCATGGGCCCAAAACGGACGCCGTATGCAAAAGTTACGCTCAATTCTTCGAACGTCGACAATCCAAGCGTTCCAAAAATGCAAGTGCTCATTCTTTCGAAAAATGGGCGAAATCCCTCATAGGTCGCGATGAAGTAGTGAGTTCAATCTAAAACGGTCGCTACATTTCCGAAAAGTACTCATGGGCCCAAAACGGACGCCGTATGCAAAAGTTACGCTCAATTCTTCGAACGTCGACAATCCAAGCGTTCCAAAAATGCAAGTGCTCATTCTTTCGAAAAATGGGCGAAATCCCTCATAGGTCGCGATGAAGTAGTGAGTTCAATCTAAAACGGTCGCTACATTTCCGAAAAGTACTCATGGGCCCAAAACGGACGCCGTATGCAAAAGTTACGCTCAATTCTTCGAACGTCGACAATCCAAGCGTTCCAAAAATGCAAGTGCTCATTCTTTCGAAAAATGGGCGAAATCCCTCATAGGTCGCGATGAAGTAGTGAGTTCAATCTAAAACGGTCGCTACATTTCCGAAAAGTACTCATGGGCCCAAAACGGACGCCGTATGCAAAAGTTACGCTCAATTCTTCGAACGTCGACAATCCAAGCGTTCCAAAAATGCAAGTGCTCATTCTTTCGAAAAATGGGCGAAATCCCTCATAGGTCGCGATGAAGTAGTGAGTTCAATCTAAAACGGTCGCTACATTTCCGAAAAGTACTCATGGGCCCAAAACGGACGCCGTATGCAAAAGTTACGCTCAATTCTTCGAACGCCGACAATCCAAGCGTTCCAAATATGCAAGTGCTCATTCTTTCGAAAAATGGCTGAAATCCCACATATGTCACGATGAAGTAGTGAGTTCAATCCAAAACGGTCGTTACATTTCCGAAAAGTACTTATGGGCCCAAAACGGACGTCGTATGCAAAAGTTACGCTCAATTCCTCGAACGCCAACAATCCAAGCGTTCCAAATAAGCAAGTGCTCATTCTTTCGAAAAATGGGCGAAATCCCTCATTCGTCGTGATGAAGCTGTGAGTTCTATCCAAAACGGTTGCTACATTTCCAAAAATTACTTATGGGCCCAAAAAGGACACCATATGCAAAAGTTACGCTCAATTCTTCGAACGTCGACAATCCAAGCGTTCCAAGTATGCAAGTGCTCATTCCTTCGAAAAATGGGCGAAATCTCTCATAGGTCACGATGAAGCGGTGAGTTCAATCCAAAATGGTCGCTACATTTCCGAAATGTACTTATGGGCCCAAAACTGACGCCGTTTGCAAAAGTTACGCTCAATTCTTCGAACGCCGACAATCCAAGCGTTCCAAATATACAAATGCACATTATTTCGAAAAATGGGCAAAATCCATCATACGTCACGATGAAGCGGTGAGTTCTATCCAAAACGGTCGCTACATTTCCAAAAATTACTTATGGGCCCAAAATGGACACCGTATGAAAAAGTTACGTTCAATTCTTTGAACGCCGACAATCCAAGCGTTCCAAATATGCACGTGATCATTCTTTCGAAAAATGGGCAAAATCCCTCATAGGTCACGATGAAGCGGTGAGTTCAATCCAAAACGGTCACTACTTTTCCGATAAGTACTTATGGGCCCAAAACGGATGCCGTATGCAAAAGTTACGCTCAATTCTTCGAACGCCTACAATCCAAGCGTTCCAAATATGCAAGTGCACATCCTTTTGAAAAATGGGTAAAATCTCTCATACGTCATGATGAAGCGGTGAGTTCTATCCAAAAAGGTCGCTACATTTCCAAAAATTACTTATGGCCCCAAAACGGACACAGTATGCAAAATTTACGCTCAATTCTATGAACGCCGATAATCCAAGCGTTCCAAATTTGCAAGTGTTCATTCTTTCGAAAAATGGCTGAAATCCTGCATACGTCACGACGAAGTAGTGAGTTCAATCCAAAACGGTTGCTACATTTCCGAAAAGTACTTATGGGCCCAAAACGAACGCCGTATGCAAAAGTTACGCTCAATTCTTCGAACGTCGACAATCCAAGCGTTCCAACAATGCAAGTGCTCATTCTTCCGAAAAACAGGCAAAATCCCTCATAGGTCACGATGAAGTAGTGATTTCAATCAAAAACGGTCGCTACATTTCCGAAAAGTACTCATGGGCCCAAAATGGATGCCTTATGCAAAAGTTACGCTCAATTCTTCGAACGTCGACAATCCAAGCGTTCCAACAATGCAAGTGCTCATTCTTCCGAAAAACAGGCAAAATCCCTCATAGGTCACGATGAAGTAGTGATTTCAATCAAAAACGGTCGCTACATTTCCGAAAAGTACTTATGGGCCCAAAACGAACGCCGTATGCAAAAGTTACGCTCAATTCTTCGAACGTCGACAATCCAAGCGTTCCAAAAATGCAAGTGCTCATTCTTCCGAAAAACAGGCAAAATCCCTCATAGGTCACGATGAAGTAGTGATTTCAATCAAAAACGGTCGCTACATTTCCGAAAAGTACTCATGGGCCCAAAATGGATGCCTTATGCAAAAGTTACGCTCAATTCTTCGAACGCGACAATCCAAGCGTTCCAAATATGCAAGTGCTCATTCTTTCGAAAAATGGGCAAAATCCCTCATAGGTCACGATGAAGCGGTGAGTTCAATCCAAAATGGTCACTACAATTCCGAAAAGTACTCATGGGCCCAAAACGGACGCCTTATGCAAAAGTTACGCTCAATTCTTCGAACGCCGACAATCCAAGCGTTCCAAATATGCAAGTGCTCATTCTTTCGAAAAATGGCTGAAATCCCACATACGTCACGATGAAGTAGTGAGTTCAATCTAAAATGTTCGTTACATTTCCGAAAAGTACCTATGGGCCCAAAACGGACGCCGTATGCAAAAGTTACGCTCAATTCTTCGAACGTCGACAATCCAAGAGTTCCAAATATGCAAGTGCTCATTCTTTCGAAAAATGGGCGAAATCCCTCATACGTCATGATGAAGCGGTGAGTTCTATCCAAAACGGTTGCAACATTTCCAAAAATTACTTTTGGGCCCTAAACGGACACCGTATGCAAAAGTTACGCTCTGTTCTTCGAACGTCGACAATCCAAGCGTTCCAAATATGCAAGTGCTCATTCCTTCGAAAAATTGGCAAAATCCCTCATAGGTCACAATGAAGCGGTGAGTTCAATCCAAAACGGTCACTACATTTACGAAAAGTACTCATGGGCCCAAAACAGACGCCTTATGCAAAAGTTACGCTCAATTCTTCTAACGCCGACAATCCAAGCGTTCCAAATATGCAAGTGCTCATTCTTTCGAAAAATGGGCAACATCCCTCATAGGTCACGATGAAGCGGTGAGTCCAATCCAAAATGGTCACTACATTTCCGAAAAGTACTCATGGGCCCAAAACAGACGCCTTATGCAAAAGTTACGCTCAATTCTTCTAACGCCGACAATCCAAGCGTTCCAAATATGGAAGTGCTCATTCTTTTGAAAAATGGGCAACATCCCTCATAGGTCACGATGAAGCGGTGAGTCCAATCCAAGATGGTCACTACATTTCCGAAAAGTACTCATGGGCCCAAAACGGACGCCTTATGCAAAAGTTACGCTCAATTCTTCGAACGCCGACAATCCAAGCGTTCCTAATATGCAAGTGCTCATTCTTTCGAAAAATGGGCAAAATCCCTCATAGGTCATGACGAAGCGGTGAGTTTAATCCAAAACGGTCACTACATTTCCGAAAAGTACTCATGGGCCCACAACGGACGCCGTATGCAAAAGTTGCGCTCAATTCTTCGAACGCCAAGAATCCAAGCGTTCCAAATATGCAAGTGCTCATTCTTTCGAAAAATGGGCAAAATCCCTCATAGGTCATGACGAAGCGGTGAGTTTAATCCAAAACGGTCACTACATTTCCGAAAAGTACTCATGGGCCCAAAACGGACGCCGTATGCAAAAGTTACGCTCAATTCTTCGAACGCCGACAATCCAAGCGTTCCTAATATGCAAGTGCTCATTCTTTCGAAAAATGGGCAAAATCCCTCATAGGTCACGATGAAGTGGAGAGTTCAATCCAAAACGGTCACTACATTTCCGAAAAGTACTCATGGGCCCAAAACGGACGCCGTATGCAAAAGTTGCGCTCAATTCTTCGAACGCCAAGAATCCAAGCGTTCCAAATATGCAAGTGCACATTCTTTCGAAAAGTGGGTAAAATCCCTCATAGGTCACGATGAAGCGGTGAGTTCAATCCAAAATAGTCGCTACATTTCTGAAAAGTACTTATGGGCCCAAAACGGACGCCGTATGCAAAAGTTACGTTCAATTCTTCGAACGCCGACAATCCAAGCGTTCCAAAAATGTAAGTGCTCATTCTTTCGAAATATGGCTGAAATCCCACATACATCACGACAAAGTAGTGAGTTCAATCTAAAACGGTCGCTACATTTCTGAAAAGTACTTATGGGCCCAAAACGGACGCCGTATGCAAAAGTTACGCTCAATTCTTCGAACGCCGACAATCCAAGCGTTCCAAATATGCAAGTGCTCATTCTTTCGAAAAATGGCTGGAATCCCACATACGTCACGATGAAGTAGTGAGTTCAATATAAAACGGTCGTTACACTTCCGAAAAGTACTTATGGGCCCAAAACGGACGCCGTATGCAAAAGTTACGCTCAATTCTTCGAACGCCGACAATCCAAGCGTTCCAAATATGCAAGTACTCATTCTTTCGAAAAATGGCTGAAATCCCACATACGTCACGATAAAGCAGTGAGTTCAATCCAAAACGGTCGCTACATTTTTGAAAAGTACTTATGGGCCCAAAACGGACGCCGTATGCAAAAGTTACGCTCAATTCTTCGAACGCCGACAATCCAAGCGTTCCAAATATGCAAGTACTCATTCTTTCGAAAAATGGCTGAAATCCCACATACGTCACGATAAAGCAGTGAGTTCAATCCAAAACGGTCGCTACATTTTTGAAAAGTACTTATGGGCCCAAAACGGACGCCGTATGCAAAAGTTACGCTCAATTCTTCGAAGGCCGACAATCCAAGCGTTCCTAATATGCAAGTGCTCATTCTTTCGAAAAATGGGCAAAATCCCTCATAGGTCACGATGAAGCGGAGAGTTCAATCCTAAACGGTCACTACATTTTCGAAAAGTACTCATGGGCCCAAAACGGACGCCGTATGCAAAAGTTGCGCTCAATTCTTCGAACGCCAAGAATCCATGCGTTCCAAATATGCAAGTGCTCATTCTTTCGAAAAATGGCTGAAATCCCACATACGTCACGATGAAGTAGTGAGTTCAATCCAAAATGGTCGCTACATTTCCGAAAAGTACTCATGGGCCCAAAATGGACGCCGTATACAAAAGTTACGTTCAATTCTTTGAACGCCGACAATCCAAGCGTTCCACATATGTAAGTGCTCATTCTTTCGAAAAATGGCTGAAATCGCTCAATTCTTCGAACGCCGACAGTCCAAGCGCTCCAAATATGCAAGTGCTCATTCTTTCGAAAAATGGCTGAAATCGCTCAATTCTTCGAACGCCGACAGTCCAAGCGCTCCAAATATGCAAGTGCTCATTCTTTCGAAAAATGGCTGAAATCGCTCAATTCTTCGAACGCCGACAGTCCAAGCGCTCCAAATATGCAAGTGCTCATTCTTTCGAAAAATGGCTGAAATCGCTCAATTCTTCGAACGCCGACAGTCCAAGCGCTCCAAATATGCAAGTGCTCATTCTTTCGAAAAATGGCTGAAATCGCTCAATTCTTCGAACGCCGACAGTCCAAGCGCTCCAAATATGCAAGTGCTCATTCTTTCGAAAAATGGCTGAAATCGCTCAATTCTTCGAACGCCGACAGTCCAAGCGCTCCAAATATGCAAGTGCTCATTCTTTCGAAAAATGGCTGAAATCGCTCAATTCTTCGAACGCCGACAGTCCAAGCGCTCCAAATATGCAAGTGCTCATTCTTTCGAAAAATGGCTGAAATCGCTCAATTCTTCGAACGCCGACAGTCCAAGCGCTCCAAATATGCAAGTGCTCATTCTTTCGAAAAATGGCTGAAATCGCTCAATTCTTCGAACGCCGACAGTCCAAGCGCTCCAAATATGCAAGTGCTCATTCTTTCGAAAAATGGCTGAAATCGCTCAATTCTTCGAACGCCGACAGTCCAAGCGCTCCAAATATGCAAGTGCTCATTCTTTCGAAAAATGGCTGAAATCGCTCAATTCTTCGAACGCCGACAGTCCAAGCGCTCCAAATATGCAAGTGCTCATTCTTTCGAAAAATGGCTGAAATCGCTCAATTCTTCGAACGCCGACAGTCCAAGCGCTCCAAATATGCAAGTGCTCATTCTTTCGAAAAATGGCTGAAATCGCTCAATTCTTCGAACGCCGACAGTCCAAGCGCTCCAAATATGCAAGTGCTCATTCTTTCGAAAAATGGCTGAAATCGCTCAATTCTTCGAACGCCGACAGTCCAAGCGCTCCAAATATGCAAGTGCTCATTCTTTCGAAAAATGGCTGAAATCGCTCAATTCTTCGAACGCCGACAGTCCAAGCGCTCCAAATATGCAAGTGCTCATTCTTTCGAAAAATGGCTGAAATCGCTCAATTCTTCGAACGCCGACAGTCCAAGCGCTCCAAATATGCAAGTGCTCATTCTTTCGAAAAATGGCTGAAATCGCTCAATTCTTCGAACGCCGACAGTCCAAGCGCTCCAAATATGCAAGTGCTCATTCTTTCGAAAAATGGCTGAAATCGCTCAATTCTTCGAACGCCGACAGTCCAAGCGCTCCAAATATGCAAGTGCTCATTCTTTCGAAAAATGGCTGAAATCGCTCAATTCTTCGAACGCCGACAGTCCAAGCGCTCCAAATATGCAAGTGCTCATTCTTTCGAAAAATGGCTGAAATCGCTCAATTCTTCGAACGCCGACAGTCCAAGCGCTCCAAATATGCAAGTGCTCATTCTTTCGAAAAATGGCTGAAATCGCTCAATTCTTCGAACGCCGACAGTCCAAGCGCTCCAAATATGCAAGTGCTCATTCTTTCGAAAAATGGCTGAAATCGCTCAATTCTTCGAACGCCGACAGTCCAAGCGCTCCAAATATGCAAGTGCTCATTCTTTCGAAAAATGGCTGAAATCGCTCAATTCTTCGAACGCCGACAGTCCAAGCGCTCCAAATATGCAAGTGCTCATTCTTTCGAAAAATGGCTGAAATCGCTCAATTCTTCGAACGCCGACAGTCCAAGCGCTCCAAATATGCAAGTGCTCATTCTTTCGAAAAATGGCTGAAATCGCTCAATTCTTCGAACGCCGACAGTCCAAGCGCTCCAAATATGCAAGTGCTCATTCTTTCGAAAAATGGCTGAAATCGCTCAATTCTTCGAACGCCGACAGTCCAAGCGCTCCAAATATGCAAGTGCTCATTCTTTCGAAAAATGGCTGAAATCGCTCAATTCTTCGAACGCCGACAGTCCAAGCGCTCCAAATATGCAAGTGCTCATTCTTTCGAAAAATGGCTGAAATCGCTCAATTCTTCGAACGCCGACAGTCCAAGCGCTCCAAATATGCAAGTGCTCATTCTTTCGAAAAATGGCTGAAATCGCTCAATTCTTCGAACGCCGACAGTCCAAGCGCTCCAAATATGCAAGTGCTCATTCTTTCGAAAAATGGCTGAAATCGCTCAATTCTTCGAACGCCGACAGTCCAAGCGCTCCAAATATGCAAGTGCTCATTCTTTCGAAAAATGGCTGAAATCGCTCAATTCTTCGAACGCCGACAGTCCAAGCGCTCCAAATATGCAAGTGCTCATTCTTTCGAAAAATGGCTGAAATCGCTCAATTCTTCGAACGCCGACAGTCCAAGCGCTCCAAATATGCAAGTGCTCATTCTTTCGAAAAATGGCTGAAATCGCTCAATTCTTCGAACGCCGACAGTCCAAGCGCTCCAAATATGCAAGTGCTCATTCTTTCGAAAAATGGCTGAAATCGCTCAATTCTTCGAACGCCGACAGTCCAAGCGCTCCAAATATGCAAGTGCTCATTCTTTCGAAAAATGGCTGAAATCCCACATACGTCACGATGAAGTAGTGAGTTCAATCCAAAATGGTCGCTACATTTTTGAAAAGTACTTATGGGCCCAAAACGGATGCCGTATGCAAAAGTTGCGCTAAATTCTTCGAACGCCAACAATCCAAGCGTTCCAAATATGCAAGTGCTCATTCTTTCGAAAAGTGGGCAAATTCCCTCATAAGTCACGATGAAGCGGTGAGTTCAATCCAAAACGGTCGCTACATTTCCGAAAAGTACTCATGGACCCAAAACGGACGCCTTATGCAAAAGTTACGCTCAATTCTTCGAACGCCGACAATCCAAGCGTTCCAAAAATGCAAGTGCTCATTCTTTCGAAAAATGGCTGAAATCCCACATACGTCACGATGAAGTAGTGAGTTCAATCCAAAACGGTCGTTACATTTCCGGAAAGTACTTATGGGCCCAAAACGGAAGCCGTATGCAAAAGTTACGCTCAATTCTTCGAGCGCCGACAATCCAAGCGTTCCAAAAATGCAAGTGCTCATTCTTTCGAAAAATGGCTGAAATCCCACATACGTCACGATGAAGTAGTGAGTTCAATCCAAAACGGTCGTTACATTTCCGGAAAGTACTTATGGGCCCAAAACGGAAGCCGTATGCAAAAGTTACGCTCAATTCTTCGAACGCCGACAATCCAAGCGTTCCAAATATGCAAGTGCTCATTCTTTCGAAAAGTGGGCGAAATCCCTCATAGGTCACGATGAAGCGGTGAGTTCAATCCAAAACGGTCGCTACATTTCCGAAAAGTACTTATGCCCCAAAACGGACGCCGCATGCAAAAGTTACGCTCAATTCTTCGAGCGCCGACAATCCAAGCGTTCCAAAAATGCAAGTGCTCATTCTTTCGAAAAATTGCTGAAATCCCACATACGTCACGATGAAGTAGTGAGTTCAATCTAAAACGGTCGCAACATTTCCGAAAAGTACTTATGGGCCCAAAACGGACGCCGTATACAAAAGTTACGCACAATTCTTCAAACACCGACAATCCAAGCGTTCCAAATATACAAGTGCTCATTCTTTCGAAAAATGGCTGAAATCCCACATACGTCACGATGATGTAGTGAGTTCAATCCAAAACGGTCGCTACATTTTTGAAAAGTACTTATCTGCCCAAAACGGATGCCGCATGCAAAAGTTGCGCTCAATTCTTCAAACGCCAACAATCCAAGCGTTCCAAATATGCAAGTGCTCATTCTTTCAAAAAGTGGGCAAAATCCCTCATAGGTCACGATGAAGCGGTGAGTTCAATCCAAAACGGTCGCTACATTTCCGAAAAGTATTTATGGCCCAAAACGGACGCCGTATGCAAAAGTTACGCTCAATTCTTCGAGCGCCGACAATCCAAGCGTTCCAAAAATGCAAGCGCTCATTCTTTCGAAAAATGGCTGAAATCCCGAATACGTCACGATGAAGTAGTGAGTTCAATCCAAAACGGTCGCTACACTTCCGAAAAGTACTTATGGGCCCAAAACGAACGCCGTATACAAAAGTTACACTCAATTCTTCGAACGCCGACAATCCAAGCGTTCCAAATATGCAAGTGCTCATTCTTTCGAAAAATGGGCGAAAGCCCTCATAGGTCACGATGAAGCGGTGAGTTCAATCCAAAACGGTCACTACATTTCCGAAAAGTACTCATGGGCCCAAAACAGACGCCTTATGCAAAAGTTACGCTCAATTCTTCGAACGCCGACAATCCAAGCGTTCCAAATATGCAAGTGCTCATTCTGTCGAAAAATGGGCGAATTCCCTCATAGGTCACGATGAAGCGGTGAGTTCAATCCAAAACGGTCACTACATTTCCGAAAAGTACTCATGGGCCCAAAACAGACGCCTTATGCAAAAGTTACGCTCAATTCTTCGAACGCCGACAATCCAAGCGTTCCAAATATGCAAGTGCTCATTCTGTCGAAAAATGGGCGAATTCCCTCATAGGTCACGATGAAGCGGTGAGTTCAATCCAAAACGGTCACTACATTTCCGAAAAGTACTCATGGGCCCAAAACAGACGCCTTATGCAAAAGTTACGCTCAATTCTTCGAACGCCGACAATCCAAGCGTTCCAAATATGCAAGTGCTCATTCTTTCGAAAAATGGCTGAAATCCCACATACGTCACGATGAAGTAGTGAGTTCAATCCAAAACGGTCGCTACATTTTTGAAAAGTACTTATCTGCCCAAAACGGATGCCGCATGCAAAAGTTGCGCTCAATTCTTCGAACGCCAACAATCCAAGCGTTCCAAATACGCAAGTGCTCATTCTTTCGAAAAGTGGGCAAAATCCCTCATAGGTCACGATAAAGCGGTGAGTTCAATCGAAAACGGTCGCTACATTTCCGAAAAGTACTTATGGCCCAAAACGGACGCCGTATGCAAAAGTTACGCTCAATTCTTCGAACGCCGACAATCCAAGCGTTCCAAAAATGCAAGTGCTCATTCTTTCGAAAAATGGCTGAAATCCCGAATACGTCACGATGAATTAGTGAGTTCAATCCAAAACGGTCGCTACACTTCCGAAAAGTACTTATGGGCCCAAAACGGACGTCGTACGCAAAAGTTACGCTCAATTCTTCGAACACCGACAATCCAAGCGTTCCAAATATGCAAGTGCTCATTCTTTCGAAAAATGGGCGAAATCCCTCATAGGTCACGATGAAGCGGTCAGTTCAATCAAAAACGGTCACTACATTTCCGAAAAGTACTCATGGGTCCGAAACAGACGCCTTATGCAAAAGTTACGCTCAATTCTTCGAACGCCGACAATCCAAGCGTTCCAAATATGCAAGTGCTCATTCTTTCGAAAAATGGGCAAAATCCCTCATAGGTCACAATGAAGCGGTGAGTTCAATCCAAAATGGTCACTACAATTCCGAAAAGTACTCATGGGCCCAAAACGGACGCCTTATGCAAAAGTTACGCTCATTTCTTCGAACGCCGACAATCCAAGCGTTCCAAAAATGCAAGTGCTCATTCTTTCGAAAAATGGCTGAAATCCCACATACGTCACGATGAAGTAGTGAGTTCAATCTATAACGTCCTTTACATTTTCGAAAAGTACTTATGAGCCCAAAATGGACGCCGTATGCAAAAGTTACGCTCAATTCTTCGAACGCCGACAATCCAAGCGTTCCAAATATGCAAGTGCTCATTCTTTCAAAAAATGGGCGAAATCCCTCATACGTCATGATGAAATGGTGAGTTCTATCCAAAACGGTTGCTACATTTCCAAAAATTACTTATGGGCCCAAAACGGACAACGTATGCAAAAGTTTCGCTCAGTTCTTTGAACGTCGACAATCCAAGCGTTCCAAATATGCAAGTGCTCATTCTTTCGAAAAATGGGCAAAATCCCTCATAGCTCACGTTGAAGCGGTGAGTTCAATCCAAAACGGTCGTTACATTTCTGAAAAGTACTTATGGGCCCAAAACGGATGCCGTTTGGAAAAGTTACGCTCAATTTTTCGAACGCCGACAATCCAAGCGTTCCAAATATGCAAATGCACATTATTTCGAAAAATGGGCAAAATCCCACATACGTCACGATAAAGCGGTGAGTTCTATCCAAAACTGTCGCTACATTTCCAAATATTACTTATGGGCCCAAAACGGACACCGTATGAAAAAGTTACGTTCAATTTTTTGAACGCCGACAATCCAAGCGTTCCAAATATGCAAGTGCTCATTCTTTCGAAAAATGGGCAAAATCCCTCATAGGTCACGATGAAGCGGTGAGTTCAATCCAAAATGGTCGCTACATTTCCGAAAAGTACTTATGGGCCCAAAACGGACGCCGTATGCAAAAGTTACGCTCAATTCTTCGAACGCCGACAATCCAAGCGTTCCAAATATGCAAGTACTCATTCTTTCGAAAAATGGGCGAAATCCCTCATAGGTCACGATGAAGCGGTGAGTTCAATCCAAAATGGTCGCTACATTTCCGAAAAGTACTTATGGGCCCAAAACGGACGCCGTATGCAAAAGTTACGCTCAATTCTTCGAACGCCGACAATCCAAGCGTTCCAAATATGCAAGTACTCATTCTTTCGAAAAATGGGCGAAATCCCTCATAGGTCACGATGAAGCGGTGAGTTCAATCCAAAATGGTCGCTACATTTCCGAAAAGTACTTATGGGCCCAAAACGGACGCCGTATGCAAAAGTTACGCTCAATTCTTCGAACGCCGACAATCCAAGCGTTCCAAATATGCAAGTACTCATTCTTTCGAAAAATGGGCGAAATCCCTCATAGGTCACGATGAAGCGGTGAGTTCAATCCAAAATGGTCGCTACATTTCCGAAAAGTACTTATGGGCCCAAAACGGACGCCGTATGCAAAAGTTACGCTCAATTCTTCGAACGCCGACAATCCAAGCGTTCCAAATATGCAAGTACTCATTCTTTCGAAAAATGGGCGAAATCCCTCATAGGTCACGATGAAGCGGTGAGTTCAATCCAAAATGGTCGCTACATTTCCGAAAAGTACTTATGGGCCCAAAACGGACGCCGTATGCAAAAGTTACGCTCAATTCTTCGAACGCCGACAATCCAAGCGTTCCAAATATGCAAGTACTCATTCTTTCGAAAAATGGGCGAAATCCCTCATAGGTCACGATGAAGCGGTGAGTTCAATCCAAAATGGTCGCTACATTTCCGAAAAGTACTTATGGGCCCAAAACGGACGCCGTATGCAAAAGTTACGCTCAATTCTTCGAACGCCGACAATCCAAGCGTTCCAAATATGCAAGTACTCATTCTTTCGAAAAATGGGCGAAATCCCTCATAGGTCACGATGAAGCGGTGAGTTCAATCCAAAATGGTCGCTACATTTCCGAAAAGTACTTATGGGCCCAAAACGGACGCCGTATGCAAAAGTTACGCTCAATTCTTCGAACGCCGACAATCCAAGCGTTCCAAATATGCAAGTACTCATTCTTTCGAAAAATGGGCGAAATCCCTCATAGGTCACGATGAAGCGGTGAGTTCAATCCAAAATGGTCGCTACATTTCCGAAAAGTACTTATGGGCCCAAAACGGACGCCGTATGCAAAAGTTACGCTCAATTCTTCGAACGCCGACAATCCAAGCGTTCCAAATATGCAAGTACTCATTCTTTCGAAAAATGGGCGAAATCCCTCATAGGTCACGATGAAGCGGTGAGTTCAATCCAAAATGGTCGCTACATTTCCGAAAAGTACTTATGGGCCCAAAACGGACGCCGTATGCAAAAGTTACGCTCAATTCTTCGAACGCCGACAATCCAAGCGTTCCAAATATGCAAGTACTCATTCTTTCGAAAAATGGGCGAAATCCCTCATAGGTCACGATGAAGCGGTGAGTTCAATCCAAAATGGTCGCTACATTTCCGAAAAGTACTTATGGGCCCAAAACGGACGCCGTATGCAAAAGTTACGCTCAATTCTTCGAACGCCGACAATCCAAGCGTTCCAAATATGCAAGTACTCATTCTTTCGAAAAATGGGCGAAATCCCTCATAGGTCACGATGAAGCGGTGAGTTCAATCCAAAATGGTCGCTACATTTCCGAAAAGTACTTATGGGCCCAAAACGGACGCCGTATGCAAAAGTTACGCTCAATTCTTCGAACGCCGACAATCCAAGCGTTCCAAATATGCAAGTACTCATTCTTTCGAAAAATGGGCGAAATCCCTCATAGGTCACGATGAAGCGGTGAGTTCAATCCAAAATGGTCGCTACATTTCCGAAAAGTACTTATGGGCCCAAAAAGGACGCCGTTTGCAAAAGTTACGCTCAATTCTTCGAACGCCGACAATCCAAGTGTTCCAAATATGCAAATGCACATTATTTCGAAAAATGGGCAAAATCCCTCATACGTCAAGATGAAGCGGTGAGTTCTATCCAAAACGGTCGCTACATTTCCAAAAATTACTTATGGGCCCAAAACGGACACCGTATGAAAAAGTTACGTTCAATTCTTTGAACGCCGACAATCCAAGCGTTCCAAATATGCAAGTGATCATTCTTTCGAAAAATGGGTAAAATCCCTCATAGGTCACGATGAAACGGTGAGTTCAATCCAAAACGGTCACTACATTTCCGATAAGTACTTATGGGCCCAAAATGGATGCCGTATGCAAAAGTTACTCTCAATTCTTCGAACGCCGACAATCCAAGTGTTCCAAATATGCAAATGCACATTATTTCGAAAAATGGGCAAAATCCCTCCTACGTCACGATGAAGCGATGAGTTCTATCCAAAACGGTCGCTAAATTTCCAAAAATTACTTATGGGCCCAAAACGGACACCGTATGAAAAAGTTACGTTCAATTCTTTGAACGCCGGCAATCCAAGCGTTCCAAATATGCAAGTGCTCATTCTTTCGAAAAATGGGCAAAATCCCTCATAGGTCACGATGAAGCGGTGAGTTCAATCCAAAACGATCACTACATTTCCGAAAAGTCCTTATGGGCCCAAAAAGGACGCCGTTTGCAAAAGTTACGCTCAATTCTTCGAACGCCGACAATCCAAGTGTTCCAAATATGCAAATGCACATTATTTCAAAAAATGGGCAAAATCCCTCCTACGTCACGATGAAGCGATGAGTTCTATCCAAAAGGGTCGCTACATTTTCGAAAAGTACTCATGGGCCCAAAACGGACGCCGTATGCAAAAGTTACGCTCAATTCTTCGAACGCCGACAATCCAAGTGTTCCAAATATGCAAATGCACATTATTTCAAAAAATGGGCAAAATCCCTCCTACGTCACGATGAAGCGATGAGTTCTATCCAAAAGGGTCGCTACATTTTCGAAAAGTACTCATGGGCCCAAAACGGACGCCGTATGCAAAAGTTACGCTCAATTCTTCGAACGCCGACAATCCAAGTGTTCCAAATATGCAAATGCACATTATTTCAAAAAATGGGCAAAATCCCTCCTACGTCACGATGAAGCGATGAGTTCTATCCAAAAGGGTCGCTACATTTTCGAAAAGTACTCATGGGCCCAAAACGGACGCCGTATGCAAAAGTTACGCTCAATTCTTCGAACGCCGACAATCCAAGTGTTCCAAATATGCAAATGCACATTATTTCAAAAAATGGGCAAAATCCCTCCTACGTCACGATGAAGCGATGAGTTCTATCCAAAAGGGTCGCTACATTTTCGAAAAGTACTCATGGGCCCAAAACGGACGCCGTATGCAAAAGTTACGCTCAATTCTTCGAACGCCGACAATCCAAGTGTTCCAAATATGCAAATGCACATTATTTCAAAAAATGGGCAAAATCCCTCATAGGTCACGAAAAGTACTTATGGGCCCAAAACGGACACCGTATGAAAAAGTTACGTTCAATTCTTTGAACGCCGACAATCCAAGCGTTCCAAATATGCAAGTGATCATTCTTTCAAAAAATGGGTAAAATCCCTCATAGGTCACGATGAAACGGTGAGTTCAATCCAAAACGGTCACTACATTTCCGATAAGTACTTATGGGCCCAAAATGGATGCCGTATGCAAAAGTTACTCTCAATTCTTCGAACGCCGACAATCCAAGCGTTCCAAATATGCAAGTGCACATTATTTTGAAAAATGGGCAAAATCTCTCATACGTCATGATGAAGCGGTGAGTTCTATCCAAAACGATCGCTACATTTCCAAAAATTACTTATGGGCCCAAAACGGACACCGTATGAAAAAGTTACGTTCAATTCTTTGAACGCCGACAATCCAAGCGTTCCAAATATGCAAGTGATCATTCTTTCGAAAAATGGGCAAAATCCCTCATAGGTCACGATGAAGTGATGAGTTCAATCCAAAACGGTCACTACATTTTCGATAAGTACTTATGGGCCCAAAACGGATGCCGTATGCAAAAGTTACGCTCAATTCTTAGAACGCCGACAATCCAAGCGTTCCAAATATGCAAGTGCACATTCTTTTGAAAAGTGGGCAAAATCTCTCATACGTCATGATGAAGCGGTGAGTTCTATCCAAAACGGTCGATACATTTCCAAAAATTACTTATGGGCCCAAAACGGACATCGTATGCAAAATTTACGCTCAATTCTTTGAACGCCGACAATCCAAGCGTTCCAAATATGCAAGTGCTCATTCTTTCAAAAAATGGCTGAAATCCTGCATACGTCACGACGAAGTAGTGAGTTCAATCCAAAACGGTCGCTACAGTTCCAAAAAGTACTTATGGGCCCAAAACGGACATCGTATGCAAAAGTTACGCTCAATTCTTCGTACGTCGACAATCCAAGCGTTCCAAATATGCAAGTGCTCATTCTTTTGAAAAATGGCTGAAATCCCACATACGTCACGATGAAGCGGTGAGTTCTATCCAAAACGGTCGCTACATTTCCGAAAAGTACTTATGGGCCCAAAAAGGACGCCGTTTGCAAAAGTTACGCTCAATTCTTCGTACGTCGACAATCCAAGCGTTCCAAATATGCAAGTGCTCATTCTTTTGAAAAATGGCTGAAATCCCACATACGTCACGATGAAGCGGTGAGTTCTATCCAAAACGGTCGCTACATTTCCGAAAAGTACTTATGGACCCAAAACGGACGCCGTATGCAAAAGTTACGCTCAATTCTTCGAACGTTGACAATCCAAGCGTTCCAAAAATGCAAGTGTTCATTCTTCCGAAAAACGGGCAAAATCCCTCATAGGTCACGATGAAGTAGTGATTTCAATCAAAAACGGTCGCTACATTTCCGAAAAGTGCTCATGGGCCCAAAATGGACGCCTTATGTAAAAGTTACGCTCAATTCTTCGAACGCCGACAGTCCAAGCGCTCCAAATATGCAAGTGCTCATTCTTTCAAAAAATGGGCGAAATCCCTCATAGATTACGATGAAGCGATGAGTTCAATCCAAAACGGTCACTACATTTCCGAAAAGTACTTATGGGCACAAAACGGACACCGTATGCAAAGGTTACGCTCAATTCTTTGAACGCCGACAATCCAAGCGTTCCAAATATGCAAGTGCTCATTCTTTCGAAAAATGGCTGAAATCCCACATACGTCACGATGAAGTAGTGAGTTCAATCCAAAATGGTCGCTACATTTCCGAAAAGTACTTATGGGCGCAAAACGGACGCTGTATGCAAAAGTTACGCTCAATTCTTCGAACGCCGGCAATCCAAGCGTTCCAAATATGCCAGTGCTCAATCTTTCAAAAATGGCTGAAATCCCACATACGTCACTACGAAGTTGTGAGTTCAATCAAAAATGGTCGCAACATTTCCGAAAAGTACTTATGGGCCCAAAACGGACGCCGTATGCAAAAGTTACGCTCAATTCTTCGTACGCCGACAATCCATGCCTTCCAAATATAAAAGTGCTCATTCTTTCGAAAAGTGGGTAAAATCCCTCATAGGTCACGATGAAGCGGTGAGTTCAATCCAAAACGGTCGCTACATTTCGAAAAATTACTTATGGGCCGAAAACGGACACCGTGCGCAAAAGTTACGCTCAATGCTTCGAACGCCGACAATCGATGCCTTCCAAATATAAAAGTGCTCATTCTTTCGAAAAGTGGGTAAAATCCCTCATAGGTCACGATGAAGCGGTGAGTTCAATCCAAAACGGTCGCTACATTTCGAAAAATTACTTATGGGCCGAAAACGGACACCGTGCGCAAAAGTTACGCTCAATGCTTCGAACGCCGACAATCCAAGCGTTCCAAAAATGCAAGTGCTCATTCTTTCGAAAAGTGGGTAAAATCCCTCATAGGTCACGATGAAGCGGTGAGTTCAATCTTAAACGGTCGCTACATTTTCGAAAAGTAGTTATGGGCCCAAAACGGACGCCGTATGCAAAAAGTTACGCTCAATTCTTCGAACGCCGACAATCCAAGCGTTCCAAAAATGCAAGTGCTCATTCTTTCGAAAAGTGGGTAAAATCCCTCATAGGTCACGATGAAGCGGTGAGTTCAATCCAAAACGGTCGCTACATTTCCGAAAAGTACTTATGGACCCAAAACGGACGTCGTATGCAAAAGTTACGCTCAATTCTTCGAACGCCGACAATCCAAGCGTTCCAAAAATGCAAGTGCTCATTCTTTTGAAATATGGCATAATCCTGCATACATCACGACAAAGTAGTGAGTTCAATCTAAAACGGTCGCTACATTTTCGAAAAGTAGTTATGGGCCCAAAACGGACGCCGTATGCAAAAGTTACGCTCAATTCTTCGAACGCCGACAATCCAAGCGTTCCAAAATGCAAGTGCTCATTCTTTCGAAAAATGACTAAAATCCCGCATACGTCACGATGAAGTAGTGAGTTCAATCCAAAATGGTCGCTACACTTCCGAAAAGTACTTATGGGCCCAAAACGGAAGCCGTATGCAAAAGTTACGCTCAATTCTTCGAACGCCGGCAATCCAAGCGTTCCTAATATGCAAGTGCTCATTCTTTTGAAAAATGGGCAAAATCCCTCATAGGTCACGATGAAGTGGTGAGTTCAATCCAAAATGGTCACTACATTTCCGAAAAGTACTCATGGGCCCAAAACGGACGCCTTATGCAAAAGTTACGCTCAATTCTTCGAACGCCGACAATCCAAGCGTTCCAAATATGCAAGTGCTCATTCTTTCGAAAAATGGCCGAAATCCCACATACGTCACAATGAAGTAGTGAGTTCAATCCAAAACGGTCGTTACGTTTCCGAAAAGTACTTATGGGCCCAAAACGGACGCCGTATGCAAAAGTTACGCTCAATTCTTCGAATGCCGACAATCCAAGAGTTCCAAATATGCAAGTGCTCATTCTTTCGAAAAATGGGCGAAATCCCTCATACGTCATGATGAAGCGGTGAGTTCTATCCAAAACGGTTGCTACATTTCCAAAAATTCCTTATGGCCCCAAAACGGACACCGTATGCAAAAGTTACGCTCAATTCTTCGAACGTCGACAATCCAAGCGTTCCAAATATGCATGTGCTCATTCCTTCAAAAAATGGGCAAAATCTCTCATAGGTCATGATGAAGCAGTGAGTTCAGTCCAAAATGGTCACTACATTTTCGAAAAGTACTCATGGGCCCAAAACGGATGCCTTATGCAAAAGTTACGCTCAATTCTTCGAACGCCGGCAATCCAAGCGTTCCAAATATGCAAGTGCTCATTCGATCGAAAAATGGCTGAAATCTTGCATACGTCATGAGGAAGTAGTGAGTTCAATCCAAAACGGTCGCTACATTTCCGAAAAGTACTTATGGGCCTAAAACGGACGCCGTATGCAAAAGTTACGCTCAATTCTTCGAACGTCGACGATCCAAGCGTTCCAAATATGTAAGTGCACATTCTTTCAAAAAATGGGCAAAATCTCTCATACGTCACGATGAAGCGGTGAGTTCTATCCAAAACGGTCGCTACATTTCCAAAAATTACTTATGGGCCCAAAACGGACACCGTATGCAAAAGTTATGCTCAATTCTTTGAACGCCGACAATCCAAGCGTTCCAAACAGGGAAGTGCTCATTCTTTCGAAAAAAGGTTGAAATCCTGCGTACGTCACGATGAAGTAGTGAGTTCAATCCAAAACGGTCGCTACATTTCCGAAAAGTACTTATGGGCCCAAAACGGATGCCGTATGCAAAAGTTAAGCCCAATTCTTCGAACGCCGACAATCTAAGCGTTCCAAATATGCAAGTGCCCATTCTTTCAAAAAATGGTTGAAATCCCGCATACGTCACGACGAAGTGGTGAGTTCAATCCAAAACGGTCGCTACATTTCCGAAAAGTACTTATGGGCCCAAAACAGTCGCCGTATGCAAAAGTTACGCTCAATTCTTCGAACTCCGACAATCCAAGCGTTCCAAATATGCAAGTGCACATTATTTCGAAAAATGGGCAAAATCCCTCATACGTCACGATGAAGAGGTGAGTTCTATCCAAAACGGTCGCTACATTTTCAAAAATTACTTATGGGCCCAAAACGGACGCCGTATGCAAAAGTTACGCTCAATTCTTCGAACGCCGACAATCAAAGCGTTCCAAATATCCGGGTTCTCATTCTTTCGAAAAATGGCTGAAATCCCGCATACGTCACGATGAAGTAGTGAGTTCAATCCAAAATGTTCGCTACATTTTCGAAAAGTACTTATGGGCCCAAAACGGACGTCGTATGCAAAAGTTACGCTCAATTCTTCGAACGCCGACAATCTAAGCGTTCCAAATATGCAAGTGCTCCCTCTTTCGAAAAATGGGGGAAATCCCTCATAGGCCACGATGAAGCGGTGAGTTCAATCCAAAACGGTCGCTACATTTTCGAAAAGTACTTATGGGCCCAAAACGGACGCCGTATGCAAAAGTTACGTTCAATTCTTCGAACGCCGACAATCCAAGCGTTCCAAATATGCAAGTGCTCACTCTTTCGAAAAATGGGGGAAATCCCTCATAGGCCACGATGAAGCGGTGAGTTCAATCCAAAACGGTCACTACATTTCCGAAAAGCACTCATGGGCCCAAAACAGACGCCGTATGCAAAAGTTACGCTCAATTCTTCGAACGCCGACAATCCAAGTGTTCCAAATATGCAAGTGCACATTATTTCGAAAAATGGGCAAAATCCCTCATACGTCACGATGAAGAGGTGAGTTCAATCCAAAACGGTCGCTACATTTCCAAAAATTACTTATGGGCCCAAAACGGACGCCGTATGCAAAAGTTACGCTCAATTCTTCGAACGCCGACAATCCAAGCGTTCCAAATATGCAAGTGCTCATTCTTTCGAAAAATGGCTGAAATCCCGCATACGTCACGATGAAGTAGTGAGTTCAATCCAAAACGGTCGCTACATTTCCAAAAAGTACTTATGGGCCCGAAACGGACACCGTGTGCAAAAGTTACGCTCAATTCTTCGAACGCCGACAATCCAAGCGTTCCAAATATGCAAGTGCTCATTCTTTCGAAAAATGGCTGAAATCCCGCATACGTCACGATGAAGTAGTGAGTTCAATCCAAAACGGTCGCTACATTTCCAAAAAGTACTTATGGGCCCAAAACGGACGCCGTATGCAAAAGTTACACTCAATTCTTCGAACGCCGACAATCCAAGCGTTCCAAATATGCAAGTGCTCACTCTTTCAAAAAATGGGCGAAATCCCTCATAGGTCATGATGAAGCGGTGAGTTCAATCCAAAACAGTCACTACATTTCCGAAAAGTACTCATGGGCCCAAAACAGAAGCCTTATGCAAAAGTTACGCTCAATTCTTCGAACGCCGACAATCCAAGCGTTCCAAATATGCAAGTGCTCATTCTTTCGAAAAATGGGCAAAATCCCTCATAGGTCACGATGAAGCGGTAAGTTCAATCCAAAACGGTCACTACATTTCCGAAAAGTACTCATGGACCCAAAACGGACGCCTTATGCAAAAGTTACGCTCAATTTTTCGAACGCCGACAATCCAAGCGTTCCAAATATGCAAGTGCTCATTCTTTCGAAAGATTGCTGAAATCCCACATACGTCACGATGAAGTAGTGAGTTCAATCCAAAACGGTCGTTACATTTCCGAAAAGTACTTATGGGCCAAAAACGGACGCCGTATGCAAAAGTTACGCTCAATTCTTTGAACGCCGACAATCCAAGCGTTCCAAATATGCAAGTGCTCATTCTTTCGAAAAATGGCTGAAATCCCACATACGTCACGATGAAGCAGTGAGTTCAATCCAAAACGGTCGCTACATTTTCGAAAAGTACTTATGGGTCCGAAATGGACGCCGTATGCAAAAGTTACGCTCAATTCTTCTAACGCCGACAATCCAAGCGTTCCAAATATGCAAGTGCTCAATGTTTCAAAAATGGCTGAAATCCCGCATACGGCACTACGAAGTTGTGAGTTCAATCCAAAACGGTCGCTACATTTCCAAAAAGGACTTATGGGCCTAAAACGGACGCCGTATGCAAAAGTTACGCTCAATTCTTCAAACACCGACAATCCAAGCGTTCCAAATATACAAGTGCTCATTCTTTTGAAAAGTGGGCAAAATCCCTCATAGTTCACGATGAAGCGGTGAGTTCAATCCAAAACGGTCACTACATTTTCGAAAAGTACTTATGGGCCCAAAACGGACGCCGTATGCAAAAGTTGCGCTCAATTCTTCGAACGCCAAAAATCCAAGCGTTCCAAATATGCAAGTGCTCATTCTTTTGAAAAGTGGGCAAAATCCCTCATAGTTCACGATGAAGCGGTGAGTTCAATCCAAAACGGTCGCTACATTTCCGAAAAGTACTTATGGGCCCAAAACGGACGCTGTATGCAAAACTTACACTCAATTCTTCGAACGTCGACAATCCAAGCATTCCAAAAATGCAAGTGCTCATTCTTTCGAAAAATGGCTGAAATCCCACATACGTCACGATGAAGTAGTGAGTTCAATCCAAAATGGTCGCTACACTTCCGAAAAGTACTTATGGGCCCAAAACGGAAGCCGTATGCAAAAGTTACGCTCAATTCTTCGAACGCCGACAATCCAAGCGTTCCAAATATGCAAGTGCTCATTCTTTCGAAGCGTTCCAAACGTGGAAGTGCTCATTCTTTCGAAAAATGGTTGAAATCATGCATACGTCACGACGAAGTCGTGAGTTCTATCCAAAACGGTCGCTACATTTCGAAAAATTACTTATGAGCCCAAAACGGACGCCGTATGCAAAAGTTACGCTCAATTCTTCGAACGCCGACAATCCAAGCGTTCCAAATATGCAAGTCCTCATTCTTTCGAAAAATGGCTGAAATCCCACATACGTCACGATGAAGTAGTGAGTTCAATCCAAAATGGTCGCTACATTTCCGAAAAGTACTCATGGACCCGAAACGGACTCCTTATGCAAAAGTTACGCTCAATTCTTTGAACGCCGACAATCCATGCGTTCCAAATATGCAAGTCCTCATTCTTTCGAAAAATGGCTGAAATCCCACATACGTCACGATGAAGTAGTGAGTTCAATCCAAAATGGTCGCTACATTTCCGAAAAGTACTCATGGACCCGAAACGGACTCCTTATGCAAAAGTTACGCTCAATTCTTTGAACGCCGACAATCCATGCGTTCCAAATATGCAAGTCCTCATTCTTTCGAAAAATGGCTGAAATCCCACATACGTCACGATGAAGTAGTGAGTTCAATCCAAAATGGTCGCTACATTTCCGAAAAGTACTCATGGACCCGAAACGGACTCCTTATGCAAAAGTTACGCTCAATTCTTCGAACGCCGACAATCCAAGCGTTCCAAAAATGCAAGTGCTCATTCTTTTGAAAAATGGCTGAAATTCCGCATACGTCACGATGATGTAGTGAGTTCAATCCAAAATGGTCGCTACACTTTCGAAAAGTACTTATGGGCCCAAAACGGAAGCCGTATGCAAAAGTTACGCTCAATTCTTCAAACGCCGACAATCCAAGCGTTCCAAATATGCAAGTACTCATTCTTTCGAAAAATGGGCGAAATCCCTCATAGGTCACGATGAAGCGGTGAGTTCAATCCAAAACGGTCACTACATTTCCGAAAAGTACTCATGGGCCCAAAACGGACGCCTTATGCAAAAGTTAGGCTGAATTCTTCGAACACCGACAATCCAAGCATTCCAAATATGCAAGTGCTCATTCTTTCGAAAAATGGGCAAAATCCCTCATAGGTCACGATGAAGCGGTGAGTTAAATCCAAAACGGTCACTACATTTCCGAAAAGTACTCATGGGCCCAAAACGGACGCCTTATGCAAAAGTTACGCTGAATTCTTCGAACACCGACAATCCAAGCATTCCAAATATGCAAGTGCTCATTCTTTCGAAAAATGGCTGAAAACCAACATACATCACTATGAAGTGGTGAGTTCAATCCAAAACGGTCGCTACATTTTCGAAAATTAATTATGGGCCCAAAACGTACACCGTATGCAAAAGTTACGCTCAATTCTTCGAACGTCGACAATCCAAGCTTTCCAAATATGCAAGTGCTCATTCTCTCGAAAAATGGGAGAAATCCCTCAAATGTCACGATGAAGCGGTGAGTTCAATCCAAAACGGTCACTACATTTCCGAAAAGTACTCATGGGCCCAAAACAGACGCCTTATGCAAAAGTTACGCTCAATTCTTCGAACGCCGACAATCCAAGCGTTCCAAATATGCAAGTGCTCATTCTTTCAAAAAATGGGCAAAATCCCTCATAGGTCACGATGAAGCGGTGAGTTCAATCCAAAACGGTCACTACATTTCCGAAAAGTACTCATGGACCCAAAACGGACGCCTTATGCAAAAGTTACGCTCAATTCTTCGAACGCCGACAATCCAAGCGTTCCAATTATGCAAGTGCTCATTCTTTCGAAAAATGGATGGAATCCCTCATACGTCATGATGAAACAATGAGTTCAATCCAAAACGATCGCTACATTTCCAAAAACAACTTACTGTCCCAAAACGGACACTGAATGCCAAAATTAAGCTCAATTCTTCGAACGCTGACAATCCAAATTTGCAAGTGCTCGCTCTTTGAAAAATGGCCAAAATCCCTCATACGTCACGACGAAGTGGTGAGTTCAATCCAAAACAGTCGCTACATTTTCGAAAAGAACTTACGGGCTCAAAACAAACACAGTTTGTAAAATTCTTTGAATGCCGACAATCCAAATATGTCAGTGTTCTTTCTTTGAAAAATGGCCAAAATCTCTCGTACATCACGACGAAGCCATGAGTTCAATCTAAAACGTCGCTACATTTTCGAAAAGTACTCATGGGCCCAAAACGGACGCCTTATGCAAAAGTTACGCTCATTTCTTCGAACACCGACAATCCAAGCGTTCCAAATATGCAAGTGCTCATTCTTTCGAAAAATGGCTGAAATCCC
>NW_019250945.1:51407-51736 GCF_002742605.1 Olea europaea var. sylvestris
TGCAAAAGTTACGCTCAATTCTTTGAACGCCGACAATCTAAGCGTTCCAAATATGCAAGTGCTCATTCTTTTGAAAAATGGGTGAAATCCCGCATACGTAACGACGAAGCGGTGAGTTCAATCCAAAACGGTCGCCACATTTTTAAAAAGTACTAATGGGCCCAAAGCGGACGCCGTATGCAAAAGCTACGCTCAATTCTTCGAACGCCGACAATCCAAGCATTCCAAATATGCAAGTGCTCATTCTTTCAAAAAATGGGCAAAATCCCTCATAGGTCACGATGAAGCGGTGAGTTCAATCCAAAACGGTCACTACATTTCCGAAAAGT
>NW_019250945.1:51863-52034 GCF_002742605.1 Olea europaea var. sylvestris
AAATCCCACATACGTCACGATGAAGTAGTGAGTTCAATCCAAAACGGTCGTTACATTTCCGAAAAGTACTTATGGGCCCAAAAAGGACGCCGTATGCAAAAGTTTACGCTCAATTCTTTGAACGCCGACAATCCAAGCGTTCCAAATATGCAAGTGCTCATTCTTTCGAAA
>NW_019250945.1:52149-52837 GCF_002742605.1 Olea europaea var. sylvestris
GACGCCGTATGCAAAAGTTACGCTCAATTCTTCGAACGCCGACAATCCAAGCGTTCCAAATATGCAAGTGTTCAATCTTTCAAAAATGACTTAAATCTCGCATACGTCACTACGAAGTTGTGAGTTCAATCCAAAACGGTCGCTACATTTCCGAAAAGTACTTATGGGCGTAAAACGGACGCCGTCTGCAAAAGTTGCGCTCAATTTTTCAAACACCGACAATCCAAGCGTTCCAAATATGCAAGTGCTCATTCTTTCGAAAAATGGCTGAAATCCCGCATACGTCACGATGAAGTAGTGAGTTCAATCCAAAACGGTCGCTACATTTTCGAAAAGTACTTATGGGCCCAAAACGGACGACGTATGCAAAAGTTGCGCTCAATTCTTCGAACGCCAACAATCCAAGCGTTCCAAATATGCAAGCGCTCATTCTTTCGAAAAGTGGGCAAAATCCCTCATAGGTCACGATGAAGCGGTGAGTTCAATCCAAAACGGTCGCTACATTTTCGAAAAGTACTTATGGGCCCAAAACAGACGCTGTGTGCAAAACTTACGCTCAATTCTTCGAACGACGACAATCCAAGCGTTCCAAATATGCAAGTGCACATTCTTTCAAAAAATGGGTAAAATCCCTCATAGGTCACGATGAAGCGGTGAGTTCAATCCAAAACGGTCACTACATTTCCGA
>NW_019250946.1:0-1291 GCF_002742605.1 Olea europaea var. sylvestris
CCCCCGGCTCGATTTTTATTTCCAATCAACCTGCCAAATTTCAGCCCATTCCGACACTGTCGCGAAAAATGACGAAATTGCCCATGGCGCGATTTTTGTTTCTGATCAACCTGTCATATTTGAGCCCATTCCGACACCGTCGCGAAAAATGACGAAATTGCCCCTGGGGCGATTCTCGTTTCCGATCAACCTGTCAAATTTGAGCCCATTCCGACACCGTTGTGGAAAATGACGAAATTACCCCTGGCGCGATTTTTGTTTCCGATCAACCTGTCAAATTTTAGACCATTCCGACACCATCGCAAAAAATGACGAAATTGCCCCCGGCGCGATTTTTGTTTCCGATCAACCTGTCAAATTTGAGCCCATTCCGACACCGTCGTGAAAACTGATGAAATTGCCCCCAGCGTGGTTTTTTTTCCGATCAAGCTCTCAAATTTTAGCCCATTCTGACGCCGTGGCGAAAAATGACGAAATTGCCCCCGGCTCGATTTTTATTTCCAATCAACCTGCCAAATTTAAGCCCATTCCGACACAGTCGCGAAAAATGACGAAATTGCCCCCGGCGCGATTTTTGTTTCCGATCAACCTGTCAAATTTGAGCCCATTCCGACACCGTTGCGGAAAATGACGAAATTACCCCTGGCGCGATTTTTGTTTCCGATCAACCTGTCAAATTTGAGCCCATTCCGACACCGTCGTGAAAACTGATGAAATTGCCCCCAGCGTGGTTTTTTTTCCGATCAAGCTCTCAAATTTTAGCCCATTCTGACGCCGTGGCGAAAAATGACGAAATTGCCCCCGGCTCGATTTTTATTTCCAATCAACCCGCCAAATTTCAGCCCATTCCGACACCGTCGTGAAAAATGACGAAATTGCCCCTGGCGTGGTTTTTGTTTCTGATCAACCTGTCATATTTGAGCCCATTCCTACACCGTCGCGAAAAATGAGGAAATTGCCCCTGGCACGATTTTCGTTTCGATCAACCTGTCAAATTTGAGCCAATTCTGACACCGTCGCGAAAAATGATGAAGTGCCCCTGGCGCGATTTTTGTTTCCGATCAACCTGTCAAATTTTAGCCCATTCCGACACCGTCGCGAAAAATGACGAAATTTCCCCCGACGCGATTTTTGTTTCCGATCAACCTGCCAAATTTTAGCCCACTCCGACACCGTTGCGAAAAATGATAAAATTACCCTTGACGCGGTTTTTGTTTCCGATCAACCTGTCAAATTTTAGCCCATTCCGACACCGTCGCGAAAAATGACGAAATTACCCCTACGCGGTTTT
>NW_019250947.1:0-1291 GCF_002742605.1 Olea europaea var. sylvestris
AGGTGATACCACAATGAAAATAAAGTTAGACCACTCAATATGTGGTGTTGTACTACCTCAATTAATGTATATTAAATATAGATTTAATTAGGTATATGATTAAGACCCCTTTATAATGCAACTAATTTTGTGACAAATTTTTTCTGTTAAAAACTTTTTTATAGAATTCGTTTTTAATTATTTAGGACATTGAACCTATTCTGTATCCTTCATTATTATTTGACGTCATTTGTTACTCAAAGATTCTATCGCTCTTGTCCCTTTTAGCACGTTTTAATTTTTGAAAATCCAAAAAATTAAAAATTGTTGAGAAATAAAAAAAGTGAAGACTAGTTTGGTTAAGAAAATTTAAAAGCCACCCGTATCGACTCTTTACCTTTTACATGTGATTTATACCAATTTCTATAATATTCACATTTAGATAAAAGCTTGGTTGTAACATGGATAAAATCTTAAACTATTTGTCTTTTTCTATATTGTCTAATATTTAGTACGTTGCCATTGGGTCATGAGTACTTGAAAGTAATAAATCTAAGGGAACGTGTATGTCGTGTCGTTCCCTTTTGAATATGTCCTTCTAAGACGTGTATCGTGTGTTCATTACATGCAATGGCCTAAGTTATCCTCAAAATGTGAAATTCATTATTGTGTTCAACTTTTGCTCACCTAACATGTTGAAAAAAGTTTTCGTTTGTGTAATTATGTTCTAGCTTGACTTCATTTTTATACGAATCAATTGTGTGATGTTGTCGGATGTGCTAGATGGTTCCTCATAATAAGCTCACTTGAGGATTTCTTACTCTAATTGTTCCAAGAGACTCCACCAATTGAACTGCGTTCAGTGTCTACTCTAATCCACTCGTCCTCTTCGTCGACTATTTGATTAGCATACTATATATATTATCTAGGTTCGTAAACTTGAAATGGATGGCCAAACATATAGGTGGCAAACAATTTTATGAATATGATGCTTTACCCGAAGAGGCTTCTCTAGATCTTGCAAGAATTGTACAAGAATAATCATCGGACGTATGAAAATCGTCTTGTACATGTCAAATTTATGGAAAATAAAATTATCTTGTTATCGTTGTTCAAACTGTATAAAATTTTCATGGAATTTTATTTATTTGACAATAATGCCCTTAATTTTTTATTAAGGACTTTAAACTTCACACTTATTGGTGGATCAATTTAGCTCTACCATTTATAAAATATTTTTTACTTAACGTATTTATTATGAAGATAGTTAAATCATTCGGATAGTCAATTATTTAATATAATACAAAAAATC
>NW_019250948.1:0-1007 GCF_002742605.1 Olea europaea var. sylvestris
CGCCGGGGGTAATTTCGTCATTTTTCTCGACTGTGTTAGAATGGGCTCAAATTTGACTGGTTGATCGGAAACAAAAATCGCGCAGGGTGCAATTTCGTTATTTTTCGCGACTGTATCAGAATGGGCTAAAATTTGTAAGGTTGATCGGAAACAAAAATCGCGCAGCTGGCAATTTCGTCATTTTTCGCGACTGTATCGGATTGGGCTCAAATTTGATTGGTTGATCGGGAACAAAAATCGCGTCGGGTGTAATGTCGTCATTTTCCGCGACTGTGTCGGAATTGGCTAAAATTTGACTGGTTGATCGGAAGCAAAAACCGCGTCGGGGGCAATTTCGTCATTTTTCTCGACTGTGTCGGAATTGGCTGAAATTTGGCAGTTTGATCTGAAATAAAAATCGCGCCGGGGGCAATTTCGTCATTTTTCTCGACTGTGTCAGAACGGGCTCAAATTTGACAGGTTGAACAGAAACCAAAATCGCGCCGGTGGAGACTTCGTTATTTTTCGCTACTGTATAAGTATGGGCCAAAATTTGACAGGTTAATCGGGAACAAAAATCGCGTAGTTGGCAATTTCGTCATTTTTCGCGACTGTGTCGGAATGGGCTCAAATTTGACTGGTTGATCGAGAACAAAAACCGCGCCGGGTGTAATTTCGTCATTTTCTGCGACTGTGTCGAAATTGGCTAAAATTTGACTGGTTGATCGGAAACAAAAATCGCGCCGGGGGTAATTTCGTCATTTTTCTCGACTGTGTCGGAATTGGCTGAAATTTGGCAGTTTGATCAGGAATAAAAATCGCGTCGGGGGCAATTTCGTCATTTTTCTCGACTGTGTCCGAACGGGCTAAAATTTGACAGGTTGATCGGAAACAAGAATCGCGCCGGGGGCAATTTCGTTATTTTTCGCGACTGTATCAGAATGGGCCAAAATTTAACAGGTTGATCGGAAACAAAAATCGCGCCGGGGGCAATTTCGTCATTTTTCTCGACTGTGTCGGAATTGGCT
>NW_019250948.1:1102-1291 GCF_002742605.1 Olea europaea var. sylvestris
AGTGTAGGAACAATTTCGTCATTTTTCGCGACAGTGTCAGAATTGGCAAAAATTTGACTTGTTGATCGGAAACAAAAATCGCGCTGGGGGCAATTTCGTCATTTTACCCGACTGTGTCGGAATTGACTGAAATTTGGCAGTTTGATCTGAAATAAAAATCGCGCCGGGGGCAATTTCGTCATTTTTCTC
>NW_019250949.1:0-1291 GCF_002742605.1 Olea europaea var. sylvestris
CGACGGTGTCGGGATCGGCTCAAATTTGACCGATTGATCAGAAACAAAAATCGCGCCGGGAAAAAGTCGAAATCGGCTCAAATTAGACTGATTGATCGGAATCAAAAATCGTGCCGGGGCAATTTCGTCACTTTTCGCGACGGTGTCGGAATGGGCTCAAATTTGACTGATTGATCGGAAACAAAAATCGCGCCGGGGGCAATTTCGTCATTTTTCGCGACGGTGTCGGAATGGGCTCAAATTTGACTGATTGATCGGAAACAAAAATCGCGCCGGGGGCAATTTCGTCATTTTTCGCGACGGTGTCGGAATGGGCTCAAATTTGACTGATTGATCGGAAACAAAAATCGCGCCGGGGGCAATTTCGTCATTTTTCGCGACGGTGTCGGAATGGGCTCAAATTTGACTGATTGATCGGAAACAAAAATCGCGCCGGGGGCAATTTCGTCATTTTTCGCGACGGTGTCGGAATGGGCTCAAATTTGACTGATTGATCGGAAACAAAAATCGCGCCGGGGGCAATTTCGTCATTTTTCGCGACGGTGTCGGAATGGGCTCAAATTTGACTGATTGATCGGAAACAAAAATCGCGCCGGGGGCAATTTCGTCATTTTTCGCGACGGTGTCGGAATGGGCTCAAATTTGACTGATTGATCGGAAACAAAAATCGCGCCGGGGGCAATTTCGTCATTTTTCGCGACGGTGTCGGAATGGGCAAAAATTTGACAGATTGGTCGGAAACAAAAATCACGCAAGTTGCAATTTCGTCATTTTTCGCAACGGTGTCGGAATGGGGAAAATTTTGACTGATTGAACGGAAACAAAAATCGCGCCGGGGGCAATTTTGTCATTTTTTGCGATGGTGTCGGAATCGGCTAAAAGTTAAAAGATTAATCTTAGACAAAAATCGCGCCGGGAGCAATCTCGTCATTTTTCACAACGGTGTCGGAATCTACTTAAATTTAACTGATTGATCGGAAGTAAAAATCGTGCCGGGGAAAATTCCTCATTTTTCGCAACGGTGTCGGAATGGGCTAAAATATGACAGATTGATTGGAATCAAAAATCGCGCCGGGGGCAATTTCGTCATTTTTTGCGACGGTGTCGGGATAATTTCGTCATTTTTCGCGACGGTGTCGGGATCGGCTCAAATTTGACCGATTGATCGGAAACAAAAATCGCGCCGGGAAAAAGTCGAAATCGGCTCAAATTAGACTGATTGATCGGAATCAAAAATCGTGCCGGGGGCAATTTCGTCACTTTTCGCGACGGTGTCGGAATGGGCTCAAAT
>NW_019250950.1:0-1291 GCF_002742605.1 Olea europaea var. sylvestris
TAGCACATCGTTGAGAGTCAGCTCTTTTCCCGAGGTTATCTTCAGAACCACCTTTCCTTGACCTTTGATTTCAGAAGTTGCTGAATTTTCCATAAATAGCTTCTCCCTATTCTCAATTGCTTCGAACGCAGTAAACAGCTCCTTATCAGAGCACACATACCTTGTAACACCGGTGTCAATCCACCACTCTTTAGGGTTTGAACCCTCCATATTCACTTCAGAAATGACGGCTGAGAGATTCAGCTCCGACACATCTTGTGCCATGTAATCAACCATATTTGCTTCTTTCTTCTTCTTTGAAAATCTGCACTCCGAAAACTTGTGGCCACTTTGTCACAATTGAAGCATTTTTCTTGAAATTTCTTCTTCAAAATTCCACATTTTGGTCCTAGCTTGGTCCTTTTGTCACCAGATGGTCCAGACTTGTTTTTGTAGTTCTTACTACTTTGATCATGCTCGACAACATTGGCTTTAGCCACACCAGGATTGAACCACTTCTTTTCTGAACTTTTGTTGTCTTCTTCAATTCGAAGTTTAACAATAAGTTCTTCAACGTTCATTTTCTTTCGCTTGTGTTTCAAATAATTTTTGAAATCTTTCCATGCAGGGGGCAATTTTTCAATAATTGCAGTCACTTGAAAAGTTTCACTCAAAATCATTCCTTCAGCATGAATTTCGTAAAGAATCACTTGGAGTTATTGCACTTGACTGATAACTATTTTGGAGTTCACCATCTTATAGTCTAGGAATCTGCTGACTATAAACTTTTTAGCCCCGACATCCTCAATTTTATATTTTCTGTCCAAAGACTCACATAGTTTCTTAGCAGTTTTCATAGTACTATACACACTGTATAGCGTGTCTGTTAAACTATTCATAATGTAGTTTCGGCATAAAAAGTCCGAATGCTTCTAAGCATCAAGTGCATTGATTGCTTGAATATCTCCTTCTTCTTCATTGAGTACATGAGCAGTCTCAGTCAAGAATCTCGCAAAATTCAAGGTGGTCAAGTAAAACAGCATTTTTTGCTGCCACCTCTTGAAATTCAAGCCATTGAATTTTTTCGATTTCTCTCAATGATTAACCGGAACAGTAACCGTTTGTCCAGTTGTTGGAGCCACAGTTTGACTCATAACATGACTTGGCAATCTAGCCACAGTTGAGTCATAACAGAGCTTGGTCATTTAGCCACAGTTGAGCCCATAGTCTGATTTTCAGTAGGCATAGTTTCAGTTACATCCATGTTGGTCGATTCATTTGCATTTTCTGAAAATCAAACAAAAAAAAAAAA
>NW_019250951.1:0-1291 GCF_002742605.1 Olea europaea var. sylvestris
ATTTATACTTTGCCACGTGATATTACCTTATTGGACAGTTTAAATTTCAAATAGTTTTCTCATCCAATTGATGCTTAACAACTATGCTAGTGTCAAACAACATGTTAAAATCAGTGTACAAATAGTAAAGTTCAGCCGGTAAGAACCATGCTACATGTACACTATGGTGTACACTTTAGTTTACAGTTTGCCACGTGACATAACCCTATTGGACAGTTTAAATTTCCAACAGTTTTCCAATCCAATTGACACTTGGCAACAAAGCAAGTGTCGAACAACGTGTCAAAAATCAGTCTACAAATAGCAAAATTCAATCGAAAAGGACCATTCCACACATACACTATAGCGTACATTTTAGTTTACACATTATCTGGTTGGACAGTTTAAATTTCAAACAACTTTTCCATCCAATTGACCCTTGATAACAATGCAAGTGTCAAACAACGTATTAAAATTAGTGTATATATTGCAAAGTTCGATCGGTAAGAACCTTGCTACATGTATACTATGGTGTACACTTTAATTTATAGTTTGCCACGGGACATTACCCTTTTGGACAATTTAAATTTCAAAAGTTTTCCCATCCAATTGACACTTAACAACAAAGAAAGTGTCGAACACCAGGTCAAAAGTCAGTGTACAAATAGCAAAATTCAATCGGTAAGTACCCTGCTACATGTACACTATGGTGTACACTTAATTTACACTTTGCCACGTGACATTACGATATTGAACAATTTAAATTTCAAACATTTTTTCCATCCAAATGACACTTGACAACAAAGAAAGTGTCAAACAACCTGTCAAAAATCGGTGTACAAATAGCAAAGTTCAATCGGTAAGAACTTTGTTACAAGTACACTATGGAGTACACTTTAGTTTACATTTTTTCATGTGACATTACTTTGTTGGACAGTTTAAATTTCAAACTATTTTCCAATCCAATTGACACTTGACAACAAAGCAAGTGTCGAACATCGTGTCAAAAATTAGTGTACAAATAGCAAAGTTCAATCAGAAAGGACCTTTCTACATGCACACTATGGCGTGCACTTTAGTTTACACATTGCCACGTGAAATTATCTTGTTGGACAGTATACATTTCAAACAACTTTTCCATCCAATTGACACTTGGTAACACTGCAGGTGTCAAACAACATGTCGAAAATCAGTGTACAAATAGTGGAGTTCAATCGGTAAAAACATTGCTACATGTACACTATGGTGTACACTTTAGTTTACACTTTGCCACAACATTACCCCATTGGACAGTTTAAATTTAAAACAATTT
>NW_019250952.1:0-1291 GCF_002742605.1 Olea europaea var. sylvestris
AAGTAAAGATTTAAAATATTTTTGAAATCATTTGGGTCCACAACTGCTTCCGCAAAAGGCTTTTCAATTAAGGTTGCATTTCTTATTCTAGAGAATTAGCCGTGTGTCCACAGACGCTATCTCACAGTATCCAGAGTCTCTGTTTTCACCTCTATCCAAACTCTTTTCAGAATCAAGTTCCTACTTGGAACGAAATTTTAAAAGATAACTCACACACAAAGTGCTACAATTTTTTGTTAGAAAACTGCCTTTTTCCCCTAAACCATTCATCAAAGACGGGTACTTTAGCATGGCTAACATCCATTCAAAATCAATGTTTTGAAAATCTTTTAAAATCTCTATCTGTACTGCCGAGGAATCATAAGAAACTTAACGAAATCCTTTTATGAAAGCTTTGTTGAACATAACAAACTTTACTTTGATATTCATAAACTGAAATTGTACATGCTTACAAACTATATTTACATACCTTTGGTACTCACCTTATGAAGTTTAAAACTTCATAAGTGATTACCTTATTACACGCTTTCCTATCTTCAAGCTATTTAATATTTTTCTAAATACAAGTAGTGTAATCAGATTACAAAAGATTTCTCTCAAATGTGTTTAAGAGAAGTTATTTCAAGGTCTTTCGAGATGATCTCCTTCTTACTTCATGCCTCCTTTTATAGGAGATTTTGGAATCTTATCTTGGACAGGTGCCTTCCTCTTTTCTTTATTGGATAGCAAGGCCATCTTATCTCCACCGAATTCTTCATTGTCTTATTGTTGGGTGGACCACTTCTTTTGAAATTGGATGCCTTATCTTTTATCTTTGTCTGCCACTTGTGACCATTGGTAGGAAGTAGTCACAATTATAGAGACTTTTCTTGATTTATCTTCTGTCTTCTAGTAGCCACAGTTTTTCTTTAATAAATTTTCTTTATTAAAGTAGTGATAAAGGGCTACTTCAGTCACCATCACTTCTCCATTTTCGAATCAAAGAATTCTGCAGGAAATTCTTCATCATTAAGGGATGCTTGACTCATATCTTCAACAACACAGTATTCACAATGGTGATCACTGTAATTCCAAAGTAATTTGCATAACTCTTTAGCCATATCTTCTGATCCATGTACTTGGTTAGATATGATTGCTGATAATAAATGGTCGAGATAACAAATATCTTCCTCTTTGGTGTCCATCCTTGCATTGGAATAGATAATATAATCTTCAGATGGATAAACCCATATTTTTTCTTTCTCAGTAATTATCTGAGTTACATGTTCAAATATTTCTTTATACCCTTTTG
>NW_019250953.1:0-1291 GCF_002742605.1 Olea europaea var. sylvestris
CTATCCAAAACGGTCGCTACATTTTCAAAAACTTCTTATGGGACCAAAGCGGGCACCGTGTGCAAAATTTAAGCTCAATTCTTCGTCCGCCAACTCTCCAAGCGTTCTAAATATAAAAGCGCTCATTCTTTCGAGAAATTGCGAAAATCCCACGTACGTCACGACGAAGTTGTGAGTTAAATCCAAAACGGTCGCTACATTTCCTAAAAGTACTTATGGGCCCAAAACGGACATCGTGTGCAAAAGTTAGGCTAAATTCTTCGTACGCCGACAATCCAAGCGTTCCAAATATGCAAGTGCTCATTCTTTCGAAAAATGGCCGAAATCCCTCTTACGTCTCACGATAAAGTGGTGTGTTCTATCCAAAACAGTCGCTACATTTTCAAAAACTTCTTATGGGACCAAAGCGGGCACCGCGTGTAAAATTTACACTCAATTCTTCGTCCGTCGACTCACCAAGCCGTCTAAATATACAAGCGCTCATTCTTTCGAAAAATGGCAAAAATCCCACGTACGTCACGACGAAGTTGTGAGTTCAATCCAAAACGGTCGCTACGTTTCAAAAAAGTACTTGTGGGCCCAAAACGGACACCGTGTGCATAAGTTACGATCAATTCTTCGTCCGCCGACTCTCCAAGCGTTCTAAATATACAAGCGCTCAGTCTTTCGAAAAATGGCAAAAATCCCACGTACGTCATGACGAAGTTGTGAGTTCATTCCAAAACGGTCGCTACATTTCAAAAAAGTACTTATGGGCCCAAAACGGACACCGTGTGCAAAAGTTACGATCAATTCTTCGTCCGCCAACTCTCAAAGCGTTCTAAATATGCAAGCGCTCATTCTTTCAAAAAATTGCCAAAATCCCACGTACGTCACGACGAAGTTGTGAGTTCAATCCAAAACGGTCGCTACATTTCCAAAAAGTACTTATGGGCCCAAAACGGACACCGTGTGCAAAAGTTAGGCTAAATTCTTCGTACGCGGACAATCCAAGCATTCCAAATATGCAAGTGCTCATTCTTTCGAAAAATGGCCGAAATCCCTCTTACGTCACGACGAAGTGGTGTGTTCTATCCAAATCGGTCGTCACATTTTCAAAAACTTCTTATGGGACCAAAGCGGGCACCTTGTGCAAAATTTACGCTCAATTCTTCGTCCGTCGACTCTCCAAGCTTTCTAAATATACAAGCGCTCATTCTTTCAAAAAATGGTAAAAATCCCACGTACGTCGCGACGAAGTTGTGAGTTCAATCCAAAACGGTCGCTACATTTCAAAAAAGTACTTATGGGC
>NW_019250954.1:0-1291 GCF_002742605.1 Olea europaea var. sylvestris
CCCTGGCGCGGATTTTGTTTCCGATCAACCAGTCAAATTTTAGCCCATTCCGACACAGTCGAGATAAATGACGAAATTGCCCCTTCGCGATTTTTGATTTCCGATCAACCTGCCAAATTTCAGCCCATTCCGACTCAGTCGAGAAAAATGACGAAATTGCCCACGGCGCGATTTTTGTTTCCGATCAACAGTCAAATTTTAGCTCATTCCGACACAGTCGCGAAAAATGACGAAATTGCCCCCGGCGCGATTTTTGTTTCCGATCAACCGGTCAAATTTTAGCCCATTCCGACACAGTCGAGAAAAATGACGAAATTGCCACCGGCACGATTTTTATTTCCGATCAACCTGCCAAATTTCAGCCCATTCCGACTCAGTCGAGAAAATTGACGAAATTGCCCCCGACGCGATTTTTATTTCCGATCAACCTGCCGTATTTAAGCCAATTACGACACAATCGAGAAAAAAGTCGAAATTGACCGTGGCGCGGTTTTTGTTTACGATCAACCAGTCAAATTTTAGCCCATTCCGACACAGTCGAGAAAAATAACGAAATTGCCCCTGGCGCGATTTTTATTTCCGATCAACATGCCAAATTTCAGCGCATTCCGACACAGTCGAGAAAAATGTCGAAATTGCCCCCGGCGCGATTTTTATTTCCGATCAACTTGCCAAATTTCAGCCCAGCCGACACAGTCGAGAAAACAGACGAAATTGCCCCCGGCGCGATTTTTGTTTTCGATCAACCGGTCAAATTTTAGTCCATTCCGACGCAGTCGCGAAAATTGGAGAAATTGCCCCGGCGCGATTTTTGTTTCCGATCAACCTGTCAAATTTTAGCCAATTTTGACACAGTTGCGAAAATTGACGAGATTACCCCCGGCGCGGTTTTTGTTCCCGATAAACCTATCAAATTTGAGCCCATTCCGACGCCAGTCGCGAAAAATGACGAAATTGCCCCTGACGCGATTTTTGTTTCCTATCAACCGGCCAAATTTTAGCCCATTCCGACTCAGTCGAGAAAAATGATGAAATTGCCCCCGGCGCGATTTTTGTTTCCGATCAACCAGTCAAATTTTAGCCAATTCCGACACAGTCGAGAAAAATGACGAAATCGCCACCGGCGGTATTTTTATTTCCGATCAACCTGCCAAATTTCAGCCAATTCCGACATAGTCGAGAAAAATGATGAAATTGCCCCCGGAGCAGTTTTCGTTTCCGATCAACCAGTCAAATTTTAGCCCATTCCTACACAGTTGAGAAAACTGACGAAATTGTCCCCGACGCGGTT
>NW_019250955.1:0-1291 GCF_002742605.1 Olea europaea var. sylvestris
GTCACATTTCGAATCAAATTCGACTAAAATTTCAAGCAAATTTTTTCGTTGGCGCGTTTCCATTCAAATTTGACTAAAATTTTACATGAGTTTTGTTCATTGGAGCGTTTTCAATCAAATTTGACTAAAATTTCACCTGGGTTTTGTTCACAGGCTTGTATCAAATCCAATTTGACAAAACTTTCATCTGAATTTTGTCGTTGGCACATTTTAAATAAAATTTGAAAATTCTCCTGTTTCGTTCATTGACGTGAATAAAATAAAATTTGACTAAAATTTCATCTGAATTTTGTTTGTTGGCGAGTCTCCAATCAAATTTTACTAATATTTTCTATGGGTTTGGTTCATTGGCGTATTTCCATAAAATTTCACTGGGATTTAGTTCATTGCCTTGTTTCTAATCAAATTTGACTAAAATTTCACCATAAATTTGTTCGTCTGTGCATTTCACATCAAATTTGACTAAGATTTCATCTGAATTTCGTTCATTAGCACGTTTTCAGTAAAATTTGACTAAAATTTCACCTGAGTTTCTTTCATTAGCCCGTTTCCAATCAAATTTGACTAAAATTTCACATTACTTTGGTTCATTGGCACATTTCGAATCAAATTTCCCTAAACTTTCACGCGGATTTTTTCATTGGCACTTCTCCATTCAAATTTGACTAGAATTTTACACGACTTTGGTTCATTTGCACATTTCGAATCAAATTTGCCTAAACTTTCAGGCAAATATTTTCATTGGCACGTTTCTATTCAAATTTAACTAAAATTTCACATGAGTTTTGTTCATTGGAGTGTTTCCAATCAAATTTGACTAAAATTTCACCTGGGTTTTGTTCATGGGCTTGTATCAAATCAAATTTGACTAAAATTTCATGCTGATTTTTTCGTTGGCGCGTTTCAAATAAAATTTAACTAAAATTTCACCTGAATTTTGTTCATTGATATGGATTAAATACAATTTGACTAAAATTTCATCTGACTTTTGCTCGTTGCCTAGTCTCCAATCAAATTTAACTAATATTTCCCATGGGTTTGATTCATTCGCACGTTTCCAGTAAAATTTAACTGAAATTTCGCCGAAATTTAGTTCATTGGTGTGTTTTTAATCAAATTTGACTAAAATTTTACCAGGATTTTGTTCATTTGTGCGTCTCACATCAAATTTGACTAAGATATCATCTGAATTTTGTTCATTTGTGCATTTTCAGTCAAATTTGACTAAAATTTCACCTGATTTTGGTTCATTGGCCCGTTTCAAATCAAATTTAACTAAAATTTCACATGA
>NW_019250956.1:0-2327 GCF_002742605.1 Olea europaea var. sylvestris
CACCAACTCGGCTGCATCATTCAAACCATGATTGCCTACGTACCCAAAACTCGGGATCAAGCCTCCGTAGTTCACCTCCACCTCATTTCAACCCCGCCCCGAAGGGCCATAACCTCTCGGGCATATCAACACGGACTAATGTGAAGCAAGTCCAAACAATGTTGAAACTTGCTACCCGTTACCACTTTGGTTAACATGTCAGCTGGGTTCTCATTTGTGTACATTTGAGAGTGAGATATCACCTTCCTCTATAACATCACACACAAAATGATACCTGACGTCAATATGTTTGGTTCGAGCATGATGAACCTGATTCTTAGCCAAGTGAATCGTACTCTGGCTATCACACCACAAGTCTACACAATCCTGCTCAATCCCCAAATCATCTAGAAGACCCCATAACCACAATGCTTCCTTCACTCCCTCTGCCATGGCCATATACTCGGCCTCTGCAGTAGAAAGAGCAACTGTAGCTTGTAACATCGATCGCCAACTAACTGGGACACCATGTATGCAGAACACATATCCAGTAGTAGATCGTCGTCTATCTAGATCACCTGCATAATCCGAGTCCACAAACCCACTTATATGACATGCATCTCCACCAAAACATAAACCCGTATCCGCGGTACCTTTTAAGTACCTCAGGATCCACTTCACAGCTTCCCAGTGTGCCTTTCCCAGATTCGCCATGAATCTCCTGACCACACTAACCACCTGTGAAATATCTGAGCGTGTACACACCATGGCATACATCAAACTACCAACTGCAGTAGCATAAGGCACAAGATCCATGCGTACCTTTTCTTCCGCTGTAGTAGGAGACTGTTTACGAGAGAGCCTGAAATGTGGAGCCAATGGAGTTACCACTGACTTTGCACCTTGCAACCCGAACCTAGCAATAACCCGCTCAATGTAGCCTTTCTAACTCAAGAACATTCGCCGGTTCGTCCTCTCTCTTCTAATCTCCATACCCAGTATTTTCCTAGCAGCCCTCATATCCTTCATCTCAAACTCTTTACCAAGTTGAGATTCCAACCTATCTATCTCCACCTTGTTTTTCGAAGCGATAAGCATGTCATCCACATATAGAAGAAGATAGATATAGTTACCTCCCCGAAGTTTCCGAATATAAACACAACAGTCATACTCACTTCTGGAGAAACCATGCTTTAGCATGAAGGAGTCAAATCGCTTGTACCACTGCCGAGGAGATTGCTTCAATCCATATAGTGATTTTCTCAAGCGACATACCTGACGTTCCTTATCCTCAACCTTGTAGCCCTCAGGTTGATGCATATAGATCTCCTCATCCAAGTCCCCGTGCAAGAAGGCGGTTTTGATATCGAGTTGTTCCAACTCAAGATCATGATGAGCAACAATACTCAATAGCACCCGAATGGAAGTGTGCTTAACCACAGGAGAAAAGATCTCATTGTAGTCAACTCTCCCTCTTTGTGCAAACCCCTTAGCCACTAACCTTGCTTTGAATCTTGTACCACCGAGCTTGGTAGGATCCTCTTTCTTTTTGTACAACCATTTGCAACCAATAGCTTTCTTACCTGTGGGCAATGGGACAACCTCCCATGTTTGGTTCTTGTGAAGTGATTCCATCTCTTCTTCCATTGCCGCCAACCAACTCTCGCTATTGTTGTTTAAAATAGCTTCCTTGAAAGTGGTAGGCTTATCATCCTCCACCGCAAGTGCATACTCAACCAAATTTGTCTGCCCATAGTGCCTCAAAGGCTCGTCTAACCCCAACTTTAGAACTTGCTTGTAAGTATGGCGTGGCCTAGAGGAAGCCAAGTTATCTGCAAGCTGTTGTTGTTGATGTGCCTGTACATTCTCTTGCTGAACCGCCTCTTGTTCAAGTGCATCATCACTCTCATCTTGAGTATCTGTATGATGCTCCTCTTGAACATGCCTAGAATCAGGTTGATCTCTAGGTTCTATGTCAACAACTTGAGACATTGTAGTCTCAACATCATCACCACCGGGCACTGTAGCTTTCAACAAAGCTATCATGGAGTCCTCATCAAAAGTAACATCTCTGCTGATTATGAACTTAGAATCGTCTACACACCAAAGGCGATAGCTTTTAACACCTGCTGCATACCCCAAGAATATAGCCTTCTTGACCCTCGCATCGAGCTTTCCCTCGTTGACATGATAGTAGGCTGTGCATCCGAATGTTCTGAGTTTCTCATAATCTGCATGTTCTCCTGTCAATACCCTGTAAGGTATATCTCCATCTAACCTTGAATGTGGAGTTCGGTTTACAATGTAGCAAGCATTTGCTACCGACTCTGCCCAAACCAGCATAGGAT
>NW_019250956.1:2602-3309 GCF_002742605.1 Olea europaea var. sylvestris
GCATATCTAGAATAATCATCAACAAATGTAACAAAATACCTGGAACCGCCTTTGGAAGTGACAGAAGCCGGACCCCATACATCTGTGTGCACATAGTCAAGAATGCCTCTGCTTCTATGTTTGCTTTGCTGGAACTGAACTCGGTGTGCTTTACCGTACACGCAATGCTCGCAAAAATTCATGCAAGGCTTTTTCAAGTTCTTTAGCAAGCCTTTCTTGACTAGCAAATCTAGCCCCTTTTCAGACATATGCCCAAGCCTCCTATGCCATAGCCGAGTGCACTCACATGGGTCTCCACCACTTCCACTTGTTCCAACTGCTACATCTTCAGTGACTGTAGTACCCTGAAGAGCATAGAGATTGCCATCACGAATACCCTTCATCACAATCAAAGAACCACGAACAACCTTATTTACTCCATTCCATGTTACAATCTTGCAACCACCGGAGTCTAAGGCACCAACAGAGATGAGGTTCTTTCGCAAATCAGGAACATGTCTAACATCCATCAATGTTCTAACCACTCCATCATGCATCTTGATTCTAATTGAACCAAGCCCCACCGTTTTACATGAATGTTATTACCCATCAACACGGTTCCACCATTAGTGCTTCTATAGGTAATAAACCACTTCCTATTTGGACACATATGGTAAGAGCATCCAGAGTCAAGAATCCACTTACCGGAGGTCTCTTCATCACAAGAG
>NW_019250956.1:9951-14376 GCF_002742605.1 Olea europaea var. sylvestris
TTTGTTAAACAATTGATTTGATTTTGTGTAAAGGGTATGGGTGTAAGACCGCTGCTTGTTTTTAAACTGTTCTGTTCGTGTAGTGATAAACTTAAGCTCTTTCCTTTTTTAGTTTCTGAGGAAATTGTGTTTGATTCGTAACAAAGCTGCACTGTAATAGTCTGTTTGTTATGTAATCTTAATTTTGGATGTGCCTCTGTTTTTGGCAGTAAACTGTTTACAATATTATAGTTATCGAGGTTGTTGAATTCTTCTTTAAACTTTCTGCCTCTGGAAAAAACAGGAAAATTGGTAGAAAAGTGAAAGACATAGAAAATACCATACAAGTGTGTGCCCGGACACTGTTATTACTTATGATGCCAAGAAAATGGTTGATGGACCTTAAAATTTATAGAGATTGGTAAGGTGCTTGTAATCAGTATTAGAAATATGCAGCCAGATTGATGGATTTCTATGACAACATGGCCTTTTAAATCTAGGTCATTGTAAAGTTCTTGTTTTTTCATTAGCCTATACAATCTGTATGGCTTTTTGGGCCTTCAGAAATAATTTGAATGCTCATGAGCCATGAAGCTGTGTGCAGGTATGTACACTGGATTACATATTTCGTGTCGTTTGTGATACTAATTCTGTTTCACATATGTTTTTGTTGTTTTCTCTTGGTGTGGGGTACATATTAACGTAAATAGATAGCAGGTAATTTAGGTCGTCATATGGTAAATTACTGTTTTACTTTCTGCTGTTGCCTGCATTTTATTCCTTCTTCATGTTACCAGTTCTTGTTTTGTGAATTAGTTATCTTATTAACATTCTCTGCAGAGGAACAGTGGTTATCAAAATATAATTGTATACGAAATATATGATGGGAGACTCCGAGAGAAGAATTTTGAGCACGAACATGAATGAGAATCTGGGAGATAGTAATTCCTCTTCAATTCTGAAAGTTTACGGATCATATGGCATAGTTGGTGCGGTTATTGTTGCCATAGCTATACCCATACTTCTTTCCATACTAATGGGAAAAAGAAAATCAAAACAGAGAGGAGTTCCAGTTCAAGTTGGCGGTGAGGTTGGTTTGGCAATGCGCAATGCTAGATCGGTCAAATTAGTTGAGGTTCCTTGGGAAGGGGCCACTACTATGGCTGCTTTATTTGAGCAGTCATGTAAGAAACATTCCCAGGAAAGGTGTATTGGGATGAGAAAAGTAACTAGTAAGGAGTTTGTTACAGCTAACGATGGGAGGAAATTTGAAAAGCTTCACTTGGGTGAGTACCAGTGGGAAACTTATGGACAAGTATTTGATCGTGCATGCAACTTTGCTTCTGGTATTGTTAAACTAGGTCATGATGTGGATACCCGTGCTGCCATTTTTGCCGATACTCGGCCAGAATGGTTGATTGCATTCCAGGTGACCCTGAAAATATTCGTTTTGATTACCCAACTTCTCATCCTTTTGGTCTTGGTTGTTTCAAAGGAATGAGTGAATGACGTTGCTTTTACTTGCTACTTGATTTCAGGGCTGCTTCCGTCAAAATATCACTGTTGTCACCATTTATGCTTCTTTAGGAGATGACGCTGTAATACACTCGCTAAATGAGGTGAACATAGTGAATAAATGAATAGCCAAAGGAAAAACTTTATCTTTTATTTATTTGTCAAATATCTTAATTGTTATTTTTTTTTTTTTGCTTTCCATTTTTTATTATATTTGTCTACTATGTCTATTTTTTCAAAATAGTGTAGGCCATAACGGTTTTGATATTGACTACAACTTTTTGTCTCTAATATTTGACAGACTCAAGTGCCAACCTTGGTTTGTGAATCTAAGCAATTGAAGAAGTTGGCTGCCATAAGTTCAAGCCTGAAAACTATTAGAAATGTCATATACTTTGATGATGAAGAAACTTCGAGTAGTTCCAGTGTTAACCAAGATATGGATAATTGGAGAATTTCCTCTTTTTCAGAAGTGGAAAAACTTGGTAGAGATAGTTCTGTTCAACCTAGACTTCCAATCAAGACAGATATTGCTGTCATCATGTATACAAGTGGCAGTACAGGCCTCCCAAAGGTTTGACTGCGCTTCTCATTTCATGCATAGACATACACATCGAATGTCATCTACTGCATGCTGCATGCATAGGTAGAATCCCATCTTTGGTGGAAATCTTGAGGTATGCCTGTCAGATCTTGGTAATTGATAGAGTCAGCTATTACCAATTCAGGTTGCCAACTGAAAGGTCATCCAGCTTCAAAATGCAGAAAAATATCTTAATTTACGTATATACATATATCTGATTACCTTTTTTTCGTTCCTTGCAATAAGGACGTTGAAGCATGTGCTCTAGTATATTTCCTTTTGAAGGAGTTACCTTTAGGACATTGAAAATGAAGAAGGTTTTATGCTTTTTCAGAATAGTTATATTCAGATGTAATTGATGGATAACATCGATCAACCTTTAGGACAGCATCTATTACAGTTTCCTATTACTTTTGGGTCATCTGCACTTCAACTCTGTGATATATTCTTCTCCTGAATGGGCTTCTCTTTTAACTTTATGTATTTCACTACTTGATTTTGTAGGGTGTTATGATAACTCATGGCAACATTGTGGCCACTGCAGCTGCAGTTATGACAGTGATCCCTCGAATGGGAAGCAAGGATGTTTATTTGGCATATTTGCCTCTAGCTCATGTATTTGAATTAGCTGCTGAGGTAAAACTAAATGAAATTTTTTTCATGGTCAATGATGAATATGCTTTAAGTTCTAACATGTGTGATGGTTCTCCAGACCGTGATGCTAACTGCTGGTGCTGCAATTGGCTATGGGTCAACATTGACATTAACAGACACATCCAATAAAATAAAAAAAGGAACTAAGGGAGACGCTTCCGCATTAAAGCCTACTCTAATGGCAGCTGTTCCAGCTATTCTAGACCGTGTTCGAGATGGAGTTTTGAAGAAGGTTCCTAGTGGCAATTTGAAAATTTGCCTTTTTAATATTACAAAATATATTATTTGGTATCAGCACTATTGTATTTTACATTTTTCTGTCATAGGTTGATGAGAAAGGAGGTTTTTCTAAGAAGCTTTTCAACATCGCCTATTCTCGGCGACTGGCAGCTATTGGAGGGAGCTGGTTTGGGGCATGGGGATTAGAGACATTCTTGTGGGATATAATTATTTTTAAGAAGATACGGTCTATTCTTGGAGGAGAAATTCGATTCATGCTTTGTGGCGGAGCTCCTTTATCTGGAGATACACAAAGATTCATCAACATCTGTATGGGGTAAATTTTTATGAAATTATAGTCTGCTCATTCTCAGTCATGGATATTGTTCATCTATGAATTTAGAAAATGGCTTTTACATTTGTGTCTCTACCAATGTTCTGCAGGGCCCCTATTGGTCAAGGATATGGTCTGACAGAAACATGTGCTGGTGCTACTTTCTCTGAGTCGGATGACACATCTGTTGGGCGTGTTGGTCCTCCTCTTCCTTGTTGCTATATCAAGGTATGATACTTCCTTGGGCCAAGAAATTATTAGGTTTGCCTGACTATCTACTTGGAAGCTTTGAAATGGATTTTTTTTTGCACCTTGCTATATGTCATTGAACAGCAATCTCATAGAGAGAGTAATTCATATATGCTCTCCATTTAAGAGGGAAGACCCTTATAAGTATACATTTGAAATCTATAGAAATTGAAAAGTCATATGTAGAACATAAAATCCTTCAAAATAAAAAATCAATCTGTTGTAACAGAACTAAATACTATGTACAAATTCTAATAATTAAATAACTTTGATTATTTTACATTCTCCCTCGAGCCGGTTCAAAGATGCATACTATTTCCAGCTTGCCTGTCGAATTTGAAGAGGACAGTATAGACAAATCCTTCGTGAGAATTGCTATCAATTGCTTTTCAATAGAAAGAAATTGCATAGATATTAGACCTTTATTTAAGTTCTCCTCGTTATAGCGATGGCCTACGTTAACATGTTTTGTTCACTCATGCTGTTTTGGATTGCAACCTATATTAGTGGAATGTATGTTTTGTCAGAATACAACTTCATGCGAGCAGGCAATGGTTTTAGTTCCTCAAGTAGCAATTTAATCGCAACTGCTCACACACACCATGAGCAACTGTTCTAAACTCGGCCTCTGCACACGTGGTTGCTTTTTAACCCTCTAAGTCACGAAATTAACTCCTAGAAATGTACAATATCCTGAGGCTGATCTTTCATCATTTATAGATCCAGCAAATATTGTATCAGTAAATGCTTTAATATGCATGTATGTGCTCCATTTTCCAAAAATAATTCCTTTTCTGGCAGTCCTTTTAGGTACATAGCCCCGTTTGGCCCTAGGTATTTCAAATTTTAATGGGTGAAATAGTTTTTTTTTTTTTTTTTTTTTTTTTTTTAA
>NW_019250956.1:15740-37798 GCF_002742605.1 Olea europaea var. sylvestris
TAATTTACAAGAGAAGATTCATGGTATAAAAACACAAAATGAAATCAGAACATATAAGAAATTTGGCATTAAAAAACTGAAAAGAGGGGGTAAAATAAAGAACAGAGTTGAAGAATTAAGATAAGAGGAGAATAATACATACCGGGGTCTGGTTGGGTGAGAGGAAGAAAACGTAGTACATGATTCCAGCCCAGAAGGCAAAAAGCAAAAACGACGACGTCCAGTCTCTCTCTTCTCCACCCCCATCACCACCACCATCGCCTCCACTACCGCCACTCCTACCACCGTTTTCCTTTAAAGGAACAAGTACAGGGTCTTGTATAGTATTCCTTACGTACAATGCATTCTGACATATTTGGAGAAGACCGTTCTTCTTCTTCTCCTCGTAATTGTTCAGAAAAGCCGAAAATTTGGAGACTCTTTGAAAATCATACGGTTTAATAAATGATGATAATAATGGGGTTATCCTTCTTGAACAAGATTTGTTGGTAATTCTCAGACAGGAGAAATTGCAGGATATGAAATTGCTACTAGCTATCATAATTCTCCCTGAAAGAACAAACAAACAAGTATGGATTGTGAGCGAATTGTGGAGAATTTTCAATTTAGGATTAGCTTTCAACAAATTTTGCCTCACCTCCTTTTTTGTAAAATTCATTTTTTGGAATCCAGATAGATTCACATTTTTTTTAAAACTTCTCAACCATATACTTTATCAAATACAAAATCAAACCAATATCTAAAAAATGCCAATCATTCGTGGACATATATTATGGGTTTAGTTGAACATTAAGGAGCTCCAAACGAGCTCAATTTTATTGTTTGACATAAAATGAGTTTAATTTAGACATATAAACATTTGCATAAATCGATTTTTGGACCGACCAAGGTTTAATTAGGCAAAGTTAGAAATTTTTTAATGTTTAGTTCAAGTAGTCTGTACTTGAGTTTAGTTGAACTTTTTATCCATACAACTCGACTTAGAGTCAAAATGCTATATTGAGGTGGAGCTCATGTTTTTATCCAATTCGACCATAATTATGTTTGATTGATAAAATTGTTTATTTGGTACGAAGTAATTTGCCATCCAACATATGAAAATATTGGGCAAAATGCTCACAAAAAATGGACAAAATAGTCCTAAAATTCGTTTTTGTCCCCTTCCGAAATTTGCTTAAATTCCCCCAATGAATAGCTTGGAGCCTTGTGGTCTCTTCCTATGTACTAAGCACTTTCTTGGTTACAACGAGAAAGATTTTGATGGGACGATTGCATCGTTTTGATGAGACGATCGCATCATTCTATGTGATGCGACCGTTGAATGAGAAGTTACAACACCTTGGCACGCATGTATGGCCGAGAGTGCTCTGGGATAGACAATCACAACCCCAAAATTTTCCGATAGAGAAATACCTAACACAACGACGTACAAGACCTTCGGGCGTTGACAACCACCACTTTTGCCACCTCAATGAACAGAAGCAACATCAACCATAACGACTTAAAAACAGACAAAAGTCAGTTGATTGACTTAAATGCGTTGAAGAAAATGTCAGAACCATAATTTCCAACTTTAAGTAAAAGTAAAGATAAATAGTAGTAGAGAAAATAATCATATCACACATGTTTAAAAAAAAAAAGTTGAACCCCAATCTTGATGGCCCCCCCTAGAGTATCGTAAGGGAGGTAAATCGCGAAATGTGCCCCAACAGACCAGGAAACAAAAGCTTGCATGTACACTGGTGCCCACAAAAAATCTAATTCCATATCTCAAAAATCGAACATTCACACTGCAACTGTTATCAAGACTGAAACTACCTCACTCATATTCTTTGCACCACTGGATTATGCCCCTCGCGGCATAACACACATGTTCCTTGCCCTCAGAGAGGAGTAATGCTATTTATAGTAAAAATTATCGATAGTCGTCTCACGTGACATACACATGATAATTTGTTATTTAATGCATTAATGTGATAGTTTTTATTGTCTCATCAATTAAATAACAAATTACCATGTGTATGCCACGCATGACAACTACCGGTAGCCTTCATTATGAATAGCATTATTCCAAATAAATAAACAAAAACAGAAACAGCCCAAAAAAGAGCATTTAGGAAAGAACACAACCTAATGAAGGAGAATAAAGAAAGAGTGAAAAATGCTTCAGCAACAAGGAATTCTTATGGACAAGACAATACCTAAACACTGTGATTTGGTTTTAGGGATGTGGCACAATCAAGTATATAGTATATAGAGTTTCTTTTCCCCTCATTTTGAGGTTGGCATTTCCATTTTTTCACGAAACTAGAGCAATGGGAACAAGCAGCTAGAGTATCTAGAACAACATAATTTACAAGAGAAGATTCATGGTATAAAAACACAAAATGAAATCAGAACATATAAGAAATTTGGCATTAAAAAACTGAAAAAGGGGGTAAAATAAAGAACAGAGTTGAAGAATTAAGATAAGAGGAGAATAATACATACCGGGGTCTGGTTGGGTGAGAGGAAGAAAACGTAGTACATGATTCCAGCCCAGAAAGCAAAAAGCAAAAACGACGACGTCCAGTCTCTCTCTTCTCCACCCCCATCACCACCACCATCGCCCCCACTACCGCCACTCCTACCACCGTTTTCCTTTAAAGGAACAAGTACAGGGTCTTGTATAGTACTCCTTACGTAGAATGCATTCTGACATATTTGGAGAAGACCCTTCTTCTTCTTCTCCTCGTAATTGTTCAGAAAAGCTGAAAATTTGGAGACTCTTTGAAAATCATACGGTTTAATAAATGATGATAATAATGGGGTTATCCTTCTTGAACAAGATTTGTTGGTAATTCTCAGACAGGAGAAATTGCAGGATATGAAATTGCTACTAGCTATCATAATTCTCCCTGAAAGAACAAACAAACAAGTATGGATTGTGAGCGAGTTGTGGAGAATTTTCAATTTAGGATTAGCTTTCAACAAATTTTGCCTCACCTCCTTTTTTGTAAAATTCATTTTTTGGAATCCAGATAGATTCACATTTTTTTTAAACTTTTCGACCATATATTTTATCAAATACAAAATCAAATCGTTATCTAAAAATGCCAATCATTTGTGGACATATATTGTGGGTTTAGTTGAACATCAAGGAGCTCCAAATGAGCTCAATTTTATTGTTTGACATAAAACGAGTTTAATTTAGACATATAAACATTTGCATAAATCGATTTTTGGACCGACCAAGGTTTAATTAGGCAAAGTTAGAAATTTTTTAATGTTTAGTTCAAGTAGTCTGTACTTGAGTTTAGTTGAACTTTTTATCCATACAACTCGACTTAGAGTCAAAATGCTATATTGAGGTGGAGCTCATGTTTTTATCCAATTCGACCATAATTATGTTTGATTGATAAAATTGTTTATTTGGTACGAAGTAATTTGCCATATGCTCACAAAAAATGGACAAAATAGTCCTAAAATTCGTTTTTGTCCCCTTCCGCAATTTGCTTAAATTCCCCCAATGAATAGCTTGGAGCCTTGTGGTCTCTTCCTATGTACTAAGCACTTTCTTGGTTACAACGAGAAAGATTTTGATGGGACGATTGCATCGTTTTGATGAGACGATCGCATCATTCTATGTGATGCGACCGTTGAATGAGAAGTTACAACACCTTGGCACGCATGTATGGCCGAGAGTGCTCTGGGATAGACAATCACAACCCCAAAATTTTCCGATAGAGAAATACCTAACACAACGACGTACAAGACCTTCGGGCGTTGACAACCACCACTTTTGCCACCTCAATGAACAGAAGCAACATCAACCATAACGACTTAAAAACAGACAAAAGTCAGTTGATTGACTTAAATGCGTTGAAGAAAATGTCAGAACCATAATTTCCAACTTTAAGTAAAAGTAAAGATAAATAGTAGTAGAGAAAATAATCATATCACACATGTTTAAAAAAAAAAAGTTGAACCCCAATCTTGATGGCCCCCCCTAGAGTATCGTAAGGGAGGTAAATCGCGAAATGTGCCCCAACAGACCAGGAAACAAAAGCTTGCATGTACACTGGTGCCCACAAAAAATCTAATTCCATATCTCAAAAATCGAACATTCACACTGCAACTGTTATCAAGACTGAAACTACCTCACTCATATTCTTTGCACCACTGGATTATGCCCCTCGCGGCATAACACACATGTTCCTTGCCCTCAGAGAGGAGTAATGCTATTTATAGTAAAAATTATCGATAGTCGTCTCACGTGACATACACATGATAATTTGTTATTTAATGCATTAATGTGATAGTTTTTATTGTCTCATCAATTAAATAACAAATTACCATGTGTATGCCACGCATGACAACTACCGGTAGCCTTCATTATGAATAGCATTATTCCAAATAAATAAACAAAAACAGAAACAGCCCAAAAAAGAGCATTTAGGAAAGAACACAACCTAATGAAGGAGAATAAAGAAAGAGCACAACTCTGTTAAGTGTTGTCGATGTGAACAAGTGTGCGAGCTAGAGAGAGAAACAAAGATTGAAATAATTATTCACTTCTACTATTTCAATAGTAATACATTCTCATTTATTGCTTAGAGCGAGAGAAGGAAGATAAAATGGACAGATAATAGATAGAAAATTGTGCAACAATCTAAATTTGAAGATGATGCTTATAATCTACTCGCAATGAGGTCTATTCTCGTGAAAGTAGCTGCCAACAGTGATAATGTACTTCAGATGTATGGTCCACTCTCTCGAAAATAGCTGCAATAGAGACAGATTATCAGTTAGACATACTAGTCTACAAGCTTAAGCTGTGAGAAAAGAGACATGTTTATTAGTGTCGACGCATCCACTCAAATGCCAGTCAGGTTCATTTTTTATCAACCAAGATGGTATGCATCTAGTCCAGCATATTTGTTAATTGGGGGACAAAATGCATTAATACAACTCCATATCCCGGTCCCTTTAGCATGCAACACCATTTCTTATGCTACGACGCGATACAATGGAACCATGAGCACTACATTCATGATGTATTCCTTAAAGAAGGGTTTCATTAACTTTGATGCTTACCAAAACTGAAGAAGGTTACACGAGCTGTACAACAAGCGCTTTAAGATTTCTTTACTTCTGGAATTTTTTTTCCGTGTTTTTATTGTTTTATAATATAATGAAAGTGAAATAAAGCAATGTTGAGGAAGTAGGAAGACAATAAGTGTAGAAACTTATGTGACTGGCAATCTGCAGGAAGCAAAAGCTGCAAAACTGGATAAATTTGAAATTCCAGCAAAGATCAAGCTGTTGCCAGAACCGTGGACTCCAGAATCTGGATTGGTTACTGCAGCTCTCAAATTAAAAAGGGAACAATTGAAGAACAAGTTCAAGAACGAGCTCCAGGAATTGTACGAGTGACGCATTTTCTTCCTTTACGTGCTTCATTTTGCTGTGATTCAACATCAAAAGGGAAAATGTTCGGCCACTCTGTATCTCTTGCTGTTTCTTACAAATGCCATGTTCTTCGAGGAGTTTAAGTTCTATGTGTTATTTGGCTATTGTAAGATTCTTTCCTGTTTCCCAGAAATGACCACCAAATTTTCAGTTTAACGACGAATAATGTAATCTTTATATGTAGCTGATATTACTAGGATACTATATCAGTGACAAACCAATTCCACTTGCTGGTTCTTTTGATCTTTCTTAGGCATGCTTCTGTTTTTCATCATTTCATTCAGAGAGTACTTTTTTGTATAAGTTATCCAAGCGTTCATCGAATTCTAGTGGCTTGTTTATTTATATATGTGTTGACTACTAACATATTGTACTGTTGATTGGTATTTTGGATTATTGATAGAAGAGTATACAATATGTCAATTTTTGCAGGATTTGTCACTCCTACCACCTAGCTTTCCAAGATGCTAATATAAAAACTTCGATAATGAATTTCTAAGGGTCTGAGTAGTCCCAGCATCACACAATTGATTATATGATTTTCAGATTTTGTATCAGGAGGCAGTCAATAATTTCACATTAATATTTTTATGCATGTATAAGCTAATTTAACAGATGGCTCTATTGTTTCGCCTACTAAACAAGAAGTGCAAATCATTTGAACATAATGTTAAACAAGACCTGCCATTTTTAAGAAGACAATTATACTCTGGTGCACCTTGACTTTCTGGACAATCCATCTTCCCTTGCTTGCCCCTCTTGAATAACTAGATCAGATCTTTTTACAGGTGCAAATTGTATTGTAATTGTTTCTTTGTACAAGTGATTTTGAACGCGCAGATTCTGTAAATCATTTCTCGTCTAATACTGTTGGGCTTTGTGAAACTGGAGCTGCTGATAGCGATGGCCGTAGGAGAAGATAGAGAGAAGGACCCAAGAATGGAATCAGTGACAAGGGAAGAAGCCAATAACCTTTTCCTTCCCTACAAGATAACATCATTCTATATACTTTATCTTTGTAAAATTCTATTCAATCTGGTTAAAGAAAAACTTAGTGACTCGAATCTCACCATTTTCGAGCAGTCATGTCATTGTATACCCAGAAAGGAGCGAATGCTGATAATAGGCTAAAATCGATAGAGGTGAGATGTATCTGAAAATCAAAAGAATCTCCATAAGCTTATCTCCTCCCTCTCTTCTTCATTCTCTTTTAAAGGTGGGGGTGGTGTGGGGTGTATTTTCATCAATTCATAAGATGTAACAAGAATAGAAATACTCACAAATTTGCTTCCTCCAAAGTACTGGAAATATTCATTCCACGCATCAACACCAGATAAACTGGCATAAGTGATTATAGCTAGCCCTGCAGCCATTGTAATCTGATGTGGAATTTGTTAGGTTACATGACCCAAACATACAAAGGAGAACGCATTCATAACTAGTAAATGAAAACACACCCTACCGCTGCAGTTAACTTTGATTCCAGAAAATTTAGAGGCCATCTTCTCATTTCAGTTTCTTCGACGGGTGGAGCTGGTGGTCTCCAGAGAACAAAATAGGGAATAAGCACATACGCACCACCAAAGCATGAAAGTATGAGAAATGGCCAAACAGGAACTTTTCCCTTTGAACTGCAAAAAGAAGATGTCTAAGATTAGAAGAACTTCCTAGAGATTTGATGGAAATTTGGAAAGAATACATCTTCCCAAGTTCTCATCACAACTTTTTTATGATATAAATCCCATGCCTGACTATGCTGCAAAACACGAACCACACAATACCACGTTGAAAACATACATTGCACATGATCAAAGAAAATTGGACGCAATGGAATGATGCCAATATTCTAAACTCATTTCTCCAATTAGAAGACAATACCTTTTTGTAGTTCTAGCGAAAAGAATGAAGGAATAGAAGCAAGTTACCTTCTACCAGTTGGAAGAAGCAGCATGCTGTATACCAAAGGCCATAAACCCATGATGTACCATAGAGCCACAATCACTTCATTCATTTGGAAGCCATCGTCTCCTTTCAAATTGAGGAGTTTTTCCAAGAAATACATGTCCAATGACTACAGAGGTCCAAAATCAGAGCATCGTAAAGTTAGAAAACCAAAATGATGAAAATTAAATCAGATAGTTACTTAAAGATTATAAAGAAAACTGTAGTCCAATTAGTAAGTATATTCTACCCAGGCCTAAGGCTCTTTTCATGGCAATCTTAACCCTTTCCCTGGTGAGAGTCGAGGATGGAAGAATGGAATATTAAGGATGAAACATGGGAAGCTTTCCCTTCCTCGGGTGGAAAGAAGAATCGAAGAAGCTAAAATGTTTGTTATTCTGTCCAATACATGGTATCAAACATGCACCAAATGGATAAGATGTCCACTCAGGAACCACAGAGTCCTCATATTCGTGTGGAAGCAAGTACAGTGATCAGGCACTTGGGCTCGTTAAATACAGAAATTTGGCTTAAAGATCAAAGGCTCGTAATCGAGGCATGTCGTAGTACTCCCCAAATCACCAGACCGTAGAGCAAATAATTGTCATCCAACCAGTTTTTGATATCGCCACTCCCCACAATAATTGTGAAAAATGCTTCAGCAACAAGGAATTCTTATGGACAAGACAATACCTAAACACTGTGATTTGGTTTTAGGGATGTGGCACAATCAAGTATATAGTATATAGAGTTTCTTTTCCCCTCATTTTGAGGTTGGCATTTCCATTTTTTCACGAAACTAGAGCAATGGGAACAAGCAGCTAGAGTATCTAGAACAACATAATTTACAAGAGAAGATTCATGGTATAAAAACACAAAATGAAATCAGAACATATAAGAAATTTGGCATTAAAAAACTGAAAAAGGGGGTAAAATAAAGAACAGAGTTGAAGAATTAAGATAAGAGGAGAATAATACATACCGGGGTCTGGTTGGGTGAGAGGAAGAAAACGTAGTACATGATTCCAGCCCAGAAAGCAAAAAGCAAAAACGACGACGTCCAGTCTCTCTCTTCTCCACCCCCATCACCACCACCATCGCCCCCACTACCGCCACTCCTACCACCGTTTTCCTTTAAAGGAACAAGTACAGGGTCTTGTATAGTACTCCTTACGTAGAATGCATTCTGACATATTTGGAGAAGACCCTTCTTCTTCTTCTCCTCGTAATTGTTCAGAAAAGCTGAAAATTTGGAGACTCTTTGAAAATCATACGGTTTAATAAATGATGATAATAATGGGGTTATCCTTCTTGAACAAGATTTGTTGGTAATTCTCAGACAGGAGAAATTGCAGGATATGAAATTGCTACTAGCTATCATAATTCTCCCTGAAAGAACAAACAAACAAGTATGGATTGTGAGCGAGTTGTGGAGAATTTTCAATTTAGGATTAGTTTTCAACAAATTTTGCCTCACCTCCTTTTTTGTAAAATTCATTTTTTGAAATCCAGATAGATTCACATTTTTTTTAAAACTTCTCAACCATATACTTTATCAAATACAAAATCAAACCAATATCTAAAAAATGCCAATCATTCGTGGACATATATTATGGGTTTAGTTGAACATTAAGGAGCTCCAAACGAGCTCAATTTTATTGTTTGACATAAAATGAGTTTAATTTAGACATATAAACATTTGCATAAATCGATTTTTGGACCAACCAAGGTTGAATTAGGCAAAGTTAGAAATTTTTTAATGTTTAGTTCAAGTAGTATCTACTTGAGTTTAGTTGAATTTTTTATCCATACAACTCGACTTAGAGTCAAAATGCTATATTGAGGTAGAGCTCATGTTTTTATCCAATTCGACCATAATTATGTTTGATTGATAAAATTGTTTATTTGGTACGAAGTAATTTGCCATCCAACATATGAAAATATTGGGCAAAATGCTCACAAAAAATGGACAAAATAGTCCTAAAATTCGTTTTTGTCCCCTTCCGAAATTTGCTTAAATTCCCCCAATGAATAGCTTGGAGCCTTGTGGTCTCTTCCTATGTACTAAGCACTTTCTTGGTTACAACGAGAAAGATTTTGATGGGATGATTGCATCGTTTTGATGAGACGATCGCATCATCCTATGTGATGCGACCGTGGAATGAGAAGTTACTACCTTATCGGGTGGCCACCATCACCCAATAAACGGTGGCCCTCATTCGACGGTCGCACCACATAGGACGGTGCGACCGTCCTATCAAAATTTATCTTGATTACAACACCTTGTGTCAAGGACCGCAGCTTTACTTAGCCCCTTGACACTATCGCAGCCGCAGTTTGCCCAACTTCGGCCGCACATTGTAAATATTACTTCAAGTTTGAGTTGTAATTTTCGTTTCATTGTAATAGTTATTTTAATTGTAAAATAGCTCTGATATTGGTAAAAGATTAGTATGATTCCTCGTCTTTTAAACGTCTACTCCCGTCACTTGGGTTTTTGTTCAGAATGCTATTATAGGGGGTATTAGTCATTCAAAATCTTTCAAGCTCACTGGTGTCCGCCCCCTGCACCAGCATTTGTAATTTTCTGCTTTCATCAATTGTAATGTTCAGTTTTCAGCAATCAATGTTCAATTTACTTTCAATGTATTCAAATTCTCAATTGTAAGCTTTCTACAAAATTGCAATCAAATTTTCTTTCGTCCCGACGCGATCGAGAAAAGGCGGAATGTAGTCTAGCGGAGCAGACTACTGCCGCACGGTGTCCCTTTCTGTGCCAAGAAGAAAGGCACCCCGTGAAACCATGTCATGCTCAATTACATTATGGAATCCAGAGTTAACCATTAACACAGCTTGCATTTAAACTCAACCATTTCTAAAACAACGTGTATTATTATCAGTAGTAGCATCGTAACAAGAATCCCGAGAAAAACTAAGCAGTAGATAGAAACAAATGTTGAATCTTTGAAGATAATATAAAACAACTATAATCAAAGCATACCGCACAGGCAACGCGGAAACGATGAGGGACTGGTTTGAAGCTTTTTCCACCGAAGGGAACTGAAACTGCCTTCAATTGTGAGACCTGCCCAAGTACAAGACTACAACATAAGAAATACCAGTGCACGAGCACCAATCAAGATTAAGTAAAACAAGAAAAAGATGAAAGAAGTGAACCATAATGTCATTTTAACTTTTCCAAAATTGTAACCAAAAAGTGCTTAAAATTTTGAATGCCGCTTAAAAACTTTCCAAAACACATTTTAATGGCCCCGTTTGAACCACATTAAGTGAAAGTAGCTGCCAACAGTGATAATGTACTTCAGATGTATGGTCCACTCTCTCGAAAATAGCTGCAATAGAGACAGATTATCAGTTAGACATACTAGTCTACAAGCTTAAGCTGTGAGAAAAGAGACATGTTTATTAGTGTCGACGCATCCACTCAAATGCCAGTCAGGTTCATTTTTTATCAACCAAGATGGTATGCATCTAGTCCAGCATATTTGTTAATTGGGGGACAAAATGCATTAATACAACTCCATATCCCGGTCCCTTTAGCATGCAACACCATTTCTTATGCTATGACGCGATACAATGGAACCATGAGCACTACATTCATGATGTATTCCTTAAAGAAGGGTTTCATTAACTTTGATGCTTACCAAAACTGAAGAAGGTTACACGAGCTGTACAACAAGCGCGGAAGCACCTCCTCCTCCATTGCAAACCCCACCAACTCCGTATTTCCCATTCTTCAGCTTCAATACCTGCCACACAATTGGATCGTTAATGGTAGAAATGGCATACTTAATCCGTTCCAAGGAAAATGAATCATCGGATCAAAGTATAAAGTCCTAACTTCCTGGCGAACTCAAACAAAGAACTGTACATTTCTACTCCCTAATTATTGCCACGTTAGGGAGTTGATATCTCCTGATTACCATGCGTTTAATTCAAGTAACATCACATTTGCATTCCAGTGGATTTCAGAACATACCCCCAAAAGTGAGACCAAGATACGCGCTCCACTGCAACCAAGAGGATGCCCTAGGGCTACAGCTCCTCCATGTACATTGACTTTCTCCTGCAAATTTATACCAGGAATATAAGAACATAATGAGGTCTAATCATTATAAGAGTAAGAATCATGCTAGTGGTACATAATTTATTGTACCTAATGGTGTCCACCCTCTCACATGGAGTGGGACCGCTTGAATAAAATATTCGAGTGGGGTCCACCCATGTGAGAATGTGGACACCCTTAGGTACAAGAAATTATGTACCACTAGAATTATTCTAAGAGTAAATACAGATGAGCAGATTTTCATGTGCACAAGCAGGCGCTTGTGTGTGTGGGTGGTGGTGGTTGGGGGGTGGGGGTTGGGAGGATGGATTGAAGCTGTAGAACTTACTGGATCAAGTCCCAGCAGCTTTTGGTTTGCAAGAGCCACAACCTGCACGTTCCATGTGTTCAATATATAATAACAAACTAATTGCTTGGTGCTTTAAAAGGACTAAGGTTGAAGGAGCATACCGCGAAAGCCTCGTTGATTTCATAAAAGTCAATTTGAGAAGCTTCTAGGCCAGCATTCGATATAGCTTTTGGAATTGCGAGGGCTGGAGCAGTTGTAAATAATTCAGGTGCCTGCACAGTGTGTTCCAGTCAAACATTAAAATCGTAAACTCAACTATTAGTCATAGTTGACGGAGAAACGAAACCAAGTTAAATTTCATCCTCTGATTCCTTCATGTTTTCATCTTCAAGGTAGAGCCAACCAAACCAAACTACTTGCTGAGATCTTCAGATATGTATGCACATTACCTGAGCAGCATCAGCATATCCTGTGATCTTTGCAATCACTTGCAGACCAAGCTTAAGAGCCTTCTCTCCACTTACTAAGACCAAAGCAGCAGCACCATCACTGAAAATGAGATCAAACTCGGTAAATAATAATAAACTGAATTTCAAAATCCTGAACTCAAAATATTTTAAATTTCATTTCCTCCTAAACTAAAAGAGAAATTTAGTCATTGTATGAGATAGTGTAAAAATCAAGGTGAAATAGAATTTATAAGCATTTCAATACAGCTACAAGGGCAGAATAATTAGTATTCCTGTTGTATAACAGGAATGAGTTTGGTTTCTCATGAAATTCTAGGAAACTTTCATGAATGTATAGTATCGTTTTCACGAGGATCCAACCCTCGTTTGATCTAGTTGTTCTGCAACTTGGTACTTTACCATAGAAAGCATTTAGTGATCTCCGCATATTTGTTTTGGCAGGGCCTTTAGGCACTTAAAATAGTAGAATCTAACTATAAGAATCAAGGAAAAATAAAGGAAATAAACCTTATACTAGAAGCATTGCCAGCTGTCACAGTACCACCAGTTTCCTTGAAACTTGGTCTAAGCTTCCTCAATTTTGCAGCATCAAACTGACCACAAAGAGAAGGATTCAGTGGCAACAATAACAAAGATAATAGTAGCTTCAGTGCAATGAGGCAGGTGATGCTAAATTGCCAACTGACTAAATATATGCATAAATTATGCTAGTTGATTACATGCCTTCATCTTCTGATCCACGGTAGATTTGGATGCATAAACAGGCATTACAGGAAATCTAATAATGCTTTTCCAAAGCAATAGAGCATAGGGGAGAGAAAAGAACTTTTCTTTGACCATGTGCATAATTATTTTTTCCTCACACAACTTCAATGAGATTAAATGAAAAAAAAATAGCACTCTTTCTCATAAGATAAATATTTTGGCCAATAATTATTTTTTCTTCCCCTTTTTTTTTTTTTGAAGGCCAACAATTAAGTCACATTACAGGGAAACAATTTAGGGAGAGAAACCAGTATTGTAGCAAGAGATGTGTTCATGTAAAGTAGCAGAGGGGATATTCACCTTTCCTAGACCTTCATCCGTGTCAACAATTGTAGATGGTTTTCCTCTCCCTCCAGAGACTTCAACCTGCGTGATACCATAATAATATTTAGAATGTGGTCCACAACAAACCGAATGAGCTACATCAAGTACGAATATTTAATCTCTAGTGATCATACTGGAGCAATCTCCCATTTAAAAGCATCAGCATCCTGAGCAGCAATGCCACGTTCAAAGCTTTGAATGGCATAATTATCCTGCATAAACGATTCAGATATAAATAAGAATTTCTACTTATATAAACAAGAGATTTTTGAGACAGATTGACAGAAATTAAAATCAAGAGAATGGGGAATGGTGAACAGTGAACAAAGACGTTTGAAGAGAAGTTTTCTCTTTCCTTGAAATGACTAGTATTTCAAATATAATAGTCACAGACTCCAGTCCTCCCAAACTCAGGAACAATGGAATCAGTCATTTAGATAATAAGATATGAGATGATAAAGAGGGTGTTTGACACCCATTTTTATGGAAAAATGAATTTTAGAATAGTAGAATGATAGAAAATGTGTGGATGAAAAATACGGAAAAGTTTTTGATTTACGTGTAATGTTATTTTAATAAAGAATATGTGGTTAAAAAGAAGATGAAGAAAAATATATTTTGATAAAAATGAGAATCAATCGGCGCTAAAGTTTTGCTACAATAAAAATTATGACCGAATAGAGGTGAAACGGAAATAAAAAATCACAGATGAAGGTTGGTGGGACTTTAAGGTCATCTTTTTTAGTGAAAACTAGAAGGTGTCATTAAAGACAAACCTGCTCCTCTCTGGTAACTCCATGTTGTTCGGCACATAATTCAGCACAAACTCCCATGCCATAATCCTTATAAACATCCCAAAGTCCATCTTTCAACATTCCATCAATAAGAGAATCATGTCCAAGTCGAGATCCCTTCCTGTAGTAGATCGAGATTCAGCACAATTACATTAAACTAAATTCTTATATCAGCATACTAGTTGATGGAAATTTGTGCTCCGTCTGGTCAACAATGATATACAAGACAAGTACAATGTGCAAGCACAGTTTCAACATCCGATCATTTTTATAATCTTGTCTAGCATTCAATATGTTCACATATGTAGAGGCAAGAGCTTGAAGTTTGACTAATTATGCAAGAGATTCAATGTGTATCATGTTACACTACAGGCTAAGTAGCTCAAATAAAAATCGTAAAGCTTAACTAATTATACTAAGCCCCCGTTTGGTACCCATTTTTTTCAAAATACATTTTTCTCTCTTTTCTTTTCAACCATACATTCTTTATTAAAATAATATTACACGTAAATCAAAAACTTTTCCTTCTTTTTCAACCACACACTTCCCATCAAGTTACTATTCTAAAATGCATTTTTACATAAAAATGGCTATCAAACACCCCCTAAAAGTTTGAAAAATCCATGGTAGGGTAAAAGACTAAGAGGAAATCATCACATAAGGTGGGAGCTAATAATTATAATATGAGGGAAACTTTGTTTCAGCCAGCTTCAGCGAGGTGAAGCACAAAATAAATATTTTTAACGCAGACGAGAAACCTAGATTCTGATTCTCCAATCTATTCAGCATGAATCCGTGCTGTGTTATAGGACCCTTCTAGTGAGGCTCATATACCGGTTACTGACCCCTGACATCAAAAAGAATATGGCTTTGGATCCTTCATTTAAGCATATGAAGATATAATTTCGCGATCCAGAAACTTGAACACGCTGTCTTAACAGTATCAATTGTCATTTCTTGCATCCATCATTGTTTATTGATCTTTCAAATAATGCTTTTGAGGGTATATAAAGAGTAGGAAACTCATTGAACATAAATTAGATGAAAAGTCAGAAAAAAATGTCCCTCATTTTAGAGCAACAACCTTGCTTCTGCCAGGTATTTAGGTACATTGGACATGCTTTCCATGCCACCAGCCACAACAACATCGTTGATGCCCAACTGGATACTTTGTGCCGCAAGCATAGTTGCTGCATTGGTCAAAACAAAATATACAATATTACAAACAGAAGCCTCCTATATCCGTTACACTCAAATCCCCTTTTTCTGAAAGGGAAACCACAATTATAATTGCAAGTGCCGTACCTTTCATACCCGATGCACAGACTTTGTTCACAGTAGTGCAGATCACTGTGTTGGGTATCCCTGCACCTAATGCCGCCTGCCTGGCAGGGGCCTGTCCCAAATTTGCACTAAGTACATTTCCAAAAAACACTTCTTGGACTAGTGATGGATCAATGCTTGCTCTCTTAAGAGCACCTAAAAGTTGGAATTCCAAAAAAGCATACTTAGAATACTTACGACAACTAATGTTAGAATAAATACTTTTCCACTGGAAAGAGAAAATTTTAAGGCTTTAATCTTACTCTCAATGGCTATTGACCCAAGCTTAGTTGCTGATAGTGAAGAAAGAAAGCCAAGGAAGCCACCCATTGGAGTACGGGCAACGCCAACAATGCAAACATCTATTCAAATGGAAGCATACAAGTTCATAAGAACGATTACACATTTACACAACTAAGTGATCTATCTAATGAAGTGTTATAATAGAGATGGTACAATAATATAGTACATATATCATGTCTTATAATAAATAAGATTTTTCAAATAAATTTTCCTTGTAATCTTCATATATTTATTCTGGAAAAGTTTTTTCAAGGAAACATAGTGACTCATAACCAACAATCATATAAATGATTTATCAATGAGCTCAAACATCATATACTAAATCCCGAATCACCCAGGATTTGAAACAACAGATTAGAAAGAACAGTCACATTAAAATACAAATAACAGTGCATAAAAATAGAAATAAAACAAAGAAAAAAATTATACCCCTTGGGTTAATTGAATCCCCTCCTGCTGCTGGAGCCATGATTAGGATAGTATATGCAGATTTGTCCTGTTTACACAAATCCCAACAAATTTAGGCGCAAATTTATATTAATAGGAATGTAGGATGATACACAGAAAGCAAGATGTGCAGTGGATCCTATAATTTTTCAAAGTATTTGCTATCTATACTACTTTAACAAAATAAGCATGAGGTTAGGCGAAATTAGTTCCATTTTGATCATCGAATACTTATGGACCCAAAATTATCTCTCTACAACCAAAAATCTCAGCAAAAAAATTAGGTACCAATTTGTTCCAAAAAAAAAACCAAAGGTATTCTAACCCAACAAAGATTAGGCAACAGCAAAGCATTTTTTAATAAAGATTATAAAAGTCATCCTAAGATTTTATACTAATTTTGTCTAACCTTCCTTGCTTTTTTCTAACATGTATAGACAAAATACATATATATAGATCTAACAAGTAAAACAACCCAATATAAAACTAGATTCAAATACGAATCAACGATCCAATATATTAGATCCAATCAACTGGGACTGCAACACTAGTGAGGAAATCTGCATGAATCTAAGCTCCCAAGAAATTTGCATGCGTTTATGTAGGTGGGTGAATGCTAAATAGTGGATACCTGTTAAATGCCAAGAGTTAAATACTGAGAACAGTGACACAGAGAAACAACTATGGATTATCGAACGGAGCAAAATGGGTAATATATACACACCTATAAATACACAGATGCGTGGGGGTGATGACTAGTGAGGTGGGTAACGACGCAAATTGCAGGAGGTAAACGCCACCAACTGGAATTTTTGTTTAGGATCGTCTTTCTTGACTCTCATGTCTGCTCTCTCTTTTTTCTTAATTATTAATTCTCATTTTTATGGAAATGCATTTTTTCTCTTTTTTTGAACCACACATTTTTTATTAAAATAATATTACACGTAAATAAAAAACTTTTCATTATTTTTCATCTACATATTTTTCATCAATCTACTATTCTAAAATTCATTTTTCCATAAAAATTGATATGAAACACCTTCTTCGTGTTTCAAATGAAATTGATTTATTACTCTTAACAATAGTATTTAATTAACTATATTTTAAAAATCAAGATTAAAATCATGTTTCAAAAAATTCTTTAAATAAACATTTTAGGGATTGGATTTGACTCTCTAAATTTGAAGAGTTAAATTCACTCTTTATAATTGATGTTTTCAAAGAATTTCAATTTTTAAGGTAGAAAAATAATATAATAATCTAAAAAATTAATTAAAATAAAAAATATAGAAAAATAGTAAATTTTTTTTAGAGTAATAAAATTAAGTATTAAATATAAAAAGTCAAATTTTACTTTCTAAATTTATAAATATTTTTTATTTTATAAAATATGCTCTTTAAAAATTAGATGATTGTTGAAGGTCATGCATACGGAGAAAGTGTGTGTGTGTGTGTGATAGTTCGATTTTCTCATTTCTATATGCATAAAAGTTAAAATAAAGAATAGACGATGGCAATGCAATGTAAAGTGGAATCTTTAATGCCCAACTCAGATTACGACATGATGCTATGATTTGTCATTGTTTGACATTTTCCTCTCCTAAAGAATGTAAGGTTAAAATATAGCAAATAATTAAATTTACGTGAAGAATATTATTGTGAAAATATATAATTGAAAATAAATACGAGAGAAAAAGAGTTTTTAAAAACTGATTGTTAAACATGGACTTAGTTATATTTGTCATGTTAATAAAATCGTATTGGAAAATTAGTGTAAAATTATAATGAAGGTCTTTTATTTAAATTTCACCATTAGAAGGATCCATGATAATTAATTTCGTGTTGAAGATATATAAATAAATAATTATGGTGTGTTTGATTGCAAGTATGACATTTGCATCGAAAGAAAATAAGTTCTAAACAATTGTATGAAAATTATTAATTATAAGTGTTTTATTGGTTTAATTTTTAACCTAAAAATTGTTATAATTGTCCATTATTTTATCGACAGGTAGATGAAAAAGAAAGGGGATAAATATAGAGAGTATGTGTGAATTACTTAGAAAATAAAAACATACATCTCCTCAAAGAAAATGTTTTCTTCGTTTTTCAGGAAAATATGAACATGTAACTAACTTTTGAAAAATATTTTTCATGAAAAAAAATTGTTAATCAAACACCAAAAAAATAGGAACTTGGATGAAAAATAGCATTTTTCATAAAAAAATAAAGTCAATCAAACACACATTTATATCATAATTACAACTTAACTTTTATACAAGTTGTTCGGTTGAACTCCATCCCACTAGAGGAAAAAAAATATTTACAATATTTCAAAATTTAGCCATTTAAGTGTACATTTTGAGGCCGTTTTCAAAAATATTTGCAAAAATGTGGCCAAGTTTAATGAAAATTGATCAAAATACCTCTTGTAAAATTTTTAGAAATGTTTGTAATTGCTTAACCAAAAAACTCTAATCTCGACAACCAAATGTCGAGAAGTGGGTGGGATTAGGTTTACACTGTAAAGATGGCTTTCGAATCAAATTCAATTTGATATTTGGTTTTAACATCACGATGAAGAAATGCAGATGAGTTTCGTAAGATTCTAAATAGGAGTCAAGAAATTCAATGGCGTATATTCACTCAAGTACAAAAAAGAAGATAATGAAGAAGAATATGCATTGATTGGGATGAGTAAGCCCCTCTCTAGAAGTAGGTGGTGGTAAAGAGTGAAGAAAAAAAAGGTCGGCGGTATGAAAATAATTTACATTCGAATGATATTTCTGTCCTAATTTTCACTAATCATTTTCCAAATGTCACTGAAAGTAGCCATTTTATCAAATGCATCATTAAAATTGGATATTTTGTCCAAGTTTCTCTTCTAAAAATATGTTGGGATATTGAAAGCTATACCTATAATATGGGGCATTAATTAAGCATTTATGCAAAGTTGTGTACACAAAATAAAAGCAGGTTGGCCCAGTTGAATTGATTGAGTGCACCTATATAAATTAAAACATTTTATCTGATTGTGATATTCTATACCTAAAAATCACTTCGAAAAAACTACTAATCGATAAAAAAATAATAAGTTATAAAGTTGAAATACAAACTCCGTGTACTCATAAGATAATTTCTAGGTCAATGCGATAAAATTAAGGGGGTGTTTGAGCCATATTATTTTGGTAATAATGCATTCTTGAATAGTGTATTGATGGAAAATGTGTGGTTAAAAAATAAAGAAAAGTTTTTTATCTGCGTGTAATATTATTTTATTGAAGAATGTGTGGTTGAAATGATGTCAAGTCACTGTTTAAGAATGTATTTTTTTGGAATAAAATTATTTTGTAGTCGTACAAATTCCAATACGAAGTAAGAAGCACGTGCAAATTGTGTAAACTCATTAAATTGCTTGTTAAATTAATTTGTTAGATAGTATTAAAGAATAAAATAGATTAAACGTTATTTACAGTACTGTTCAATATTCATTACTGTAATTGTCTAAAATAATATTTTCTTTCTTAATTCAAAAATGACAAAATAGCTTATATTATTTTTTTCCCCTTTCTTATCCTCCTTATAATTGTCAAATATAGGCACAAGTGGATTAAAAACAAAAAGAAAAGTGTTTCAATGGTTAGTTTTGATACGATCGGTATATTCTTTGTTTTATTCATTTTATCATCTTAATGTGTAGTGTTTATTAATAAAATAAAATGAGAATGATCGGCGAAGCATTTATCGGAAGAAAATTAATTTGTTATTGTTGTAAAAAAAAATTTTTTTATTTCTTTTAGGGTTTTATCGTAAAAGCATATGATGATGATGATTATTGCTATTTAGGTGTGCGGGGATTTCTTCACATTTAATATTATGCTCCCGTTTGATTCTCATTCTTATAAGAATGAAAATGAAAAATATAGTCGTTACGGAATCCACACAAGAGAGAAGAAATCAAATATGGTGGCTTGATGTGATGGATAACGATAATATTTTTCATTTTTTGGGCCAAATAATGGGAAACAAACAGGGCCTATGTTTCAATGTGTTACCTCACGTACATGCTGAATTTAATTTCTATCTAATGCCTAAAACGAGATGAGATGTTTGAATTCAAGTACAATGCACGTTCTGATTTTAAACTATTTTATTAGAAAATTTAAAAAACAAAATTCTAGAAAAATATTTATTTAAATTATATCTTGATCGACTTAAGTCGAGGCTTGATAGAATGGACAATTGGAGTCAAAAGAGGGATGCCAATATATATTAAATTTTGAATTGATGAGCATGTAAATTTTGAAGTCACTTAGTAAACATCGTATGGGGGACGTAATGCCCCCTATTCTACCAACCCCTTTTGATGTTTATTAATAAACCACAATAGACTGTGATGGGAGCCTTTGTTGACTTCAATAGTCTAAACTATGACTCCCACAAAAAATAATAATAATAATAAAATAAATAAAATTCCTTTCCATTATGGTCCTGTTTGCCCATATTCTATTAAAAAATATGTGTTTAAATAATAACTTGGCATCATTTCAATCACATTTTTTAATAAAATAATATTATACGTAAATTCAAAATATTTTGTTATTTTTTAATCACACATTTCCAATCAATACACTTTTTAAAAATGCATTCTTATGAAAATAATGTGGCTCAAACAAGGTTATATCTACATATTAGGATCCGTTTGATAGCATTAAATTTCATGAAAAATGCCACACTGAGGAATTCGTTTTCTACTTTGACTGTTTGATACGAAAGTGGAAATGGAGTTCGAATTCTAAAATACAAATACTTAAAAGCATGTTTTTGACTAATTGAGTGAAAATCGAATTCCTATAGTTTTTTAGTAGTTTTTTCTTTTTCAATTTATATGGAATTGACTTACTTTTCCCACATTTGCTCTCAAACGGAACCTTCGATTTTTGTTTTCTCCTTTTCATATCACGAGTCACAATTGCTTTCACCAATTCTACTGTACCAAATAGAAAAAGGAGTTAAAACTTGAAGATTCAATTTAAGCTCAATAGGATGTCAAGTGAGACGAACGAGGAAAGCTATAGAATCCTTCGACATGATAAACATCTCAATTTGAGACATTATGGCTTTTGGTCAACCCGTTAACACAATAAGGTTTCCGTACAATAATTTCTTGAATTTCTGTACTATGATTGAAATGGTAGGAATAAGTAAATTGCACTCTTGATACCATTCAGAAATGTTGAAACATTTGTCCTAAATTCAATTGCATGTTTTCTTCTTCTGTGTGTAAGTTTTTTCGGGGGTCTCATTAAACTGAAATTTTTACGTTTTCATCAGCCAACCACTATTTTTATTTTGCAATTGTGCTTCTTCCTCGTTTGTTTGTATTGCTCTCACGTGTCACTTAGTATCTTACATGGAGAGTGTTTGATTGGGGATTAAAATTAGATTTTGATAGAAGTTTTTAAAATGTATAGTTCAAAAGTTGCGGAAACAATGAAAGATGTGATTAATATTGATTGTTTGACTTTGATTTAGATTGAAATCAAAATTTAATCCAAACCAAACAGGGCCATAGTTGAGTAAGGCCGGTTCAAATGTTAAACACCAAACTAGAATACTAGATGAAGTAAAAGTGTTATTAAGGCCCTGTTTGGTACTCATTTTTTTCAAAATAAATTTTTCTCTTTTCTTTTCAACTACACATTCTTTATTAAAATAATATTACACATAAATCAAAAATCTTTCCTTATTTTTCAACCCTACATTTCCCATCAATTTACAATTTAAAAATGCATTTTTACATAAAAATATCTCTCAGACACTCCCTAAGATTTTTCATTTCATTTTATTTTTTTGTATAAATA
>NW_019250956.1:38443-42721 GCF_002742605.1 Olea europaea var. sylvestris
ATTTAAAAATGCATTTTTACATAAAAATATCTCTCAGACACTCCCTAAGATTTTTCATTTCATTTTATTTTTTTGTATAAATACATTCTTTTAAGTTGTTTTATGTCTATTTGCATCAGAGTTTTCTTGATTTTATTTTGCTTATTTGTTCATATAACGTAATTTATTTTTCTTTTTAGTTTGATGATTTTTAGAATTAAAACAAAATTTTCAATAAAAATAAAGCTTGGTTATGAAGAAATTTCAAATTTGGGTTCGGACAAATCGGGTTTCTTAAACAATTTTCAATTGGCCAAGGAGAAGACCTAAACAGCCTATTCTTAACAAGAAAATGATCTGAATTTTGTTAGGAAAAGGACTTCGGTTTCAGGCTGATAAAAGCGGACATGGAGCCTCGGGTCGGGGCGATAAGAGAGCAATTCGTTAGAACAATTGATTCAAGTAGTTTCAAGCACATATGCTTGTACTTGATAATCACCAGAAGACACCAAAAATGGTTAAGTAAGAAACACTGCAAAAGAAGGCTTTACAGTTCAACTGACAGATCATATGACAATATTTACTGCCCAGTTCAACATTCCCAACTGAGACTCGGTTTCAGTGCACAAAATATACTCGAGCCTTTCCAAAAGATTTACAAGCTAATCATACTCTTACCTATTAATTAGCAGTGTTACTGTACAGCTAATGATATACCTCCTGATGATTAAGATTCCAGAAAATATATACTCCGAAAGAACAAATTCAACAGACCTTCAATTTCTTCACAATTTCGTCTTCATGCCTTGCCACCGAGCAACCTTTCCCTTTGACATTGATTTCCTTTCTTTCTCGTTTACCTGCCCACTTGATATTGCCAAAGCCTTTGCTCGATGAAAAATCACAGTATCTAACGATGTTCGTAGTGCCGGCATAGATGGCAATTTCCTTTTTCAGGCCTGAAAGGATACTTTTCTCGACTAAAGAGAACTTCCCGCAGCATTCATCTTGCATTGCTGTGTCTATCAGCTTCTGAATTACAACATTTTTATCCTGGCTAGTGCTTTCTGTTTGTTTCTGCTTGGCATGAGAGCAAAAAGTGAATTTTCTGCTGGATATAATTGAGTTATCCCTTGAAATGGAATTGATACAAAAGCTACGTAAATGATAATGAGAGGACAAAGTGGAAACTGCAGCAGTACGAGTTAAACAAATGTCAACCATAATTGGTATACTACTACCAGAGTGACGGTGACCTTGTGAACATAGTGTATCCATGTAGCCTAAGACAACAAAGAAGTTGCAGAGAAAGGTAAGTTTATGTAAATTATACTAGAGAAGACTGAATGAAAACTATGGGTTTTTACTCTTTTTCCTGTTCAGAAAACAAATGGGGGCAAGATTTTCTTCATTTGATCCAAATTGAACAGCTATCATGAAACTTTAGTGCTATGATGCATGGAAAGCAAAACACCATTAACCATTTGATATTTATTTCAATACTTTTTTTTTTTTTTTTATCAATGTAACTCTTTGAATCTGTTTATTACGAGGAGAGTAGTAGTTGTATTTCGTATCATTAGCGGAAACAAAATAAATAAATTTGTGAGAAAGACTGCATATAGTAGCATGAAGTTCCTACAATTTTTCACACATTATGTCGATTCTTTTACAAAATACTTAAATAATATAAATGTCTCCTAGTTTTATATTTCAAATAAATCAGGCTTGTCATGTCTTCAATGTGTTGAGGACAGGTACCTCGCTGCAAGATATGGAAGAGTGACCAGTGTATAGTGCACAACTATCCTTCACATGCTTTAAGGTCTTTAATCATAGATATACATTGGTTCTAGTAGTGAAACCACTCTGAGGCGAATTGACAACTAAAGGTTTCTCGGAGATCATTCTAGTTGATTCTTTCCGTCAGGTTTCAGGTATTAATCACTTTTAACGACGACAATCCCCAGCCTGCCATTTCTATTTTATGAGGGGAAAAGGGGGTCACAGCTGGATTCATATAAAGATGGGGGAGGGAAAGTGACAAGTGAAAACATGGTTATTCCCTAATACTGACCTGAAAATTTACTGGGAACTCAAAGCTGGTAAATGGACAGCCACAGCCATCACTGAAATTAACCTTCAGAACCATTTTAAAAGGTCTTGATTTGAGCATTTCCCTGAAGCACCAAAGAAGGAAGGGCTTAGAAAATAGGAAAGATTATAAGAAAATGAGGGAATTGAAACAAAGTATAGGAAACCCCTTCAGCAATCAAAACTCACTCCAGCAAATAATCATGGATATGTTAGAAACATTTAAATGACAAAAATTACCATAACTAACGGTGCAGTATGATCTTATCCCAAATATTATCACTCTACTGTCTCTAAGACTCAGAGGTTCATATTTCAGATTTCTTCTCCACTATTAGCATGGATCTTGGCGTCTCGCATAACAAGTCCTCTTTCAAGGATTGAAATTGAATGGGTACTGGGTAATGATGAAATAAACCAGTAAAATGGTCTCTCAATGCAATCAAGTTTTCTTTTATAGGGCATCTGGTTGTCTTAGATTGTAATTTATGTATGCATCTGAATAATGTGATTCATCCTCCAACTCACAAAATATGCATAACTCCCACCTACTATTGATGTCTACAGATCATGTTTAGGCCCATTCCTGGACAGAAGCAGATTCATCTTTGTGGTTGTAAATAATCAGGTTTACTTTAACAAACTATATACTGGGGGAAGGTGAAGTACAACAGAATTTTCATTGGCCTTGGACCACTTAAAGATGAAGTGTCATTCTACCCAGATGTATATTTCGGAGTCAGAAGTTACTCATGTCTTACCAATATGCCAACCATGCCTGTCGTGTAACTAATTTTTTTTAATAGGATTTAGTAAGATAACCTCCTAACATCTTCTTTTCCTTGCACTAAAAGGGATCACCTTGTCAGTCGGAATAACATCATAAAAACTTATTAGTTATTTAGATGAGTGGTAGCCAAGAATTACTAGGCAAATGCTGTTGAGACTAGCAAATGATGAAGGTAAATTGTGCAGACAGGACAATAACATTAAGCCCCTGTTTGGTTTTGGTAAAAATTAGCTCTTTAGAGCTTTTGATAAAAATTGATGAAATGTGTGGTTAAAAAGTTAACAAAAGTTGTGGATCTAATGAAATGTGTGGTTAAATTTAATTGTTGACATTGACTTGATTTTTACCATCTTTTTTAGCTAAACCAAACAGGTGCTAAATATGACTTGGAAGAGAGAAGGTAGACATCATCTAGGGTCTCACTCATAGGGAGGCTGCTTGGAGGAATACAAGGAAGGGGGTGGGACGACTTTGTCAGACTCTTTGATTACCAGATAGGGGATGGCAGAAAGCGTAAACCCAGGCATGACACCTGTTATGGTGACAAGAGCTTAAGATGAGTTTCAACCCCTATGTGATTGCTAAAAAAAGAGGATGGAATGTGTGATGTCATGTGAATAAGACATTGATGGGGTAATATGGAATCCAAATCTCGGTAGCATTTTTCAGGACTGGGAAATGGACAGTGAGGATGAAATTGCTGTAAAAAATCTGAGCATAGGTAAAAGAAGAAAATATGAAGGATGGGAAGAGGTGGAGCAGAGGGAAGAATTATATGTTTTCTGCTGAATCCTTCTACCAATTCATAGAGAATCGAATGAAGAGTTACCACGGAAATGAATGAGAGTACCAAGAGACGGAGAAAGAATGACTTCTTTGCATAGGGGGCAGCACAAATAAACATCTTAAAGGAGATAACTGTTCGCCATTTTTTGCAGGGAACATGTTTGAAAACTTTTTTTTTTTTTTTTTTTTAACAACTTCTATTTATGGTAAAAAGAAAAAAGAAAAAAAAAAGGTTGAACGACCTGTGTTATAACTGTAACAGTGCTTTGGCTATAAGGAAGTACCTTTTTAGTAAGAAAGGTTGCTTCTCCAGTAGAGCTGATTTTAGTTCTGGCCTCTCGGGGAAGGTAACCTGCATAATGAAACAAAATTGACAGACTAGTTTCACCTCAATCGGAATTAATTGACTAAATAATTTCAGAAATAAACATGGCCCCAGTGTAGGATAAAACAAGATGAGTAATCATAATCAATTACATTCTCTAGAATTAACATTGATAAAACAACATGAGGACTAAATTGGAAGGATCAATTTTTAACTGATATCATATGAATGAAAATACCTCGACTGAGTTAATGAATGGCAATGGAGCTCTTTCTCCATGTACACTAGTTACCCTTAGAGACCA
>NW_019250956.1:50769-52743 GCF_002742605.1 Olea europaea var. sylvestris
TAGCAAATTATTTTCCTTTTTCTTTCATCTTTCTGTAATATAAGTAGATTGTAATAGGGGCTATGAATATTTACCAAGAAATATGGAAATTTCTATTTCTCTTCATGGCATCAGAGCTAGAGCTGGACAAATCTCCCGAACCGAACCGACGAACGGAACCCGACGGTTCTTGTCAAATTAAATACCAGAATGAGAATCTGAATTGAGGACCGACGGATACGGTTCGATTCTCGGTTCTAGATCAAGAACCGAATCTTTCTAATTTTTTTTTATTGAATAAATCAAATTATTTTAATTTAATTTTTTTAAACAAATTAACAATTTCTAAATACAAATTTTTTGCCCAATAATTTGTTTTATTTCTAATTTTTTAATTTTTGACCCAACTACCCATTTTATTATTTCATTTCTTAACCCAACAAGATCCAACCCACTAAATAACCCTAAACACCTACACTAAAGTGCATAATGTTGACTCGACTCTCGCACTCACTCTCACAGCCTCGCTGACATTCCAAAAGCTATACAATCGCCGGCCAATGTTGTGACTTCCGACCGAAGCTCTGACCGTAGCGATCATTTGAACAAAGTAGTCTACTAGTATCTAACATTCTAAAACCATTGAACGTGTCATTAGTTGTATTTATATAATGTTGTTATAAATATTAAAAAATTTAATTACAGTACGAAACCGAATCGAGCTGAACCGAACGAGACCGAATCCAAACGGTTCCATAATTATATTTGGACCTGACGGTTCCATTTACTATATACTCAAAAATTTTGGTTCGATTCGATTCTCTTTAGAACCGAACCGAACCGACCCGCGCTCACCTCTAATCAAAGCTAGATTCTCCTAACCTAGAGATCAATGGTAGAGTTTCCAGCCAATAGCAAAGAATCATCAACCTCTGAAGCTTCTTATCCGGAAGCGGAGATTAATTCTTCTATGGGTTCCAATATTACCGAAAATTCCTCCTCCCAACTCACAAGAGAGAAATTTTATGGAATGGACCCAATTCATAAAATTGGTAATCTACGGAAAGAGGAAATTAGGTTACCTTATTGACGATACCAAGAAACCGAAAGATGCTATCCTTCTCCAAACGTGGAAGTCTGAGAATTCTATGGTAACAGCATGGCTCGTAAATTCCATGAAGCCTTCCATAGGGAAGACTTATCATTTCCTTCCAACAGCAAAAGACATTTGGGACGTTGTGAAGTAGACGTATTCCGATGCAGAAGACTCGGCACAAATCTTCGAAATTAAAACTCGACTTTGGGAGGCAAAGCAAGGATCAAAGGAGGTTATAGTGATTTGTGGGGACCTTCCCGCAATAATTTGTTTTCAACTTCCATGCACAAACCATCTAAACCATTCGCTATGATTCACATGATTTGTGTGGAACTTCCCGAATGGAATTATTTGTTTCCTTTCTTAGCGGATTATTTTTCCTTTTTCTTTCATCTTTGTGTAATATAAGTAGATTGAAATGGGGCCATGAATATTTATCAAGAAATACAGAAATTCCTATTTCTCTTCAACCCATTTCCATACTATTTTAGTTCTGCAGTTAATGAAGAACATCTGAGAAAGCCACTATACAAGCAAGATAGACTGACGTGGCTAACAACAAACTTCAAGATCCTCTCACTAACCTGGCTAATAACAAACTTCAAGATGCCTCTCTTTTCCAGTTCAACTAAAGCCATGTGTGTCAGACTTGGCACTGCACGATGAAACGGTAAAGATGCTTCAGGAACTCCTTTACCTTCACGCTGCAACTCAATTAAAAAGGATCATATAATCCACCAGTTATGCAATGCCTGCAACTATTAAATAGTAGAAAATTGCTGAGGGAGTAACAGTTTTTCGAGTTCTCGAGAATTTTTCATTTCAATGCGAAGGAGTGTGATATTCACCTGCAGTGTCCAAACTCCTTTTGGGCCTCGGAAATCTGGTATTCCACAAGA
>NW_019250957.1:0-1291 GCF_002742605.1 Olea europaea var. sylvestris
AATTTGACGGGTTGATCGGAAACAAAAATCGCGCCGGGGGCAATTTCGTCATTTTTCGCGACTGCGTCGGAATTGGCTAAAATCTGACAGGTTGATCCGAAGCAAAAATCGCTTCAGGGGCAATTTCGTCATTTTTCGCGACTGTGTCGGAATGGGCTCAAATTTGACAGGTTGATTAGGAACAAAAGCCGCGCAAGGGGAATTTCGTCATTTTTCGCATCTGTGTCGGAATTGGCTAAAATTTGACAGGTGGATCGGAAACAAAAATCGCGACGGGGTTATTTCCTTCATTTTTTGCGACGATGTCGGAATGCTCTAAAATTTGACTGGTTGATCGGAAACAAAAAACCGCGCTTGGGGCAACTTCGTCATTTTTCGCGACTGTGTAGGAATGGGCTAAAATTTGACGGGTTGATCAGAAACAAAAGTCGCGCCGGGGGCAATTTCGTCATTTTTCGCGACTGCGTCGGAATTGGTTAAAATTTGACAGGTTGATCCGAAGCAAAAATCGCGTCAGGGGCAATTTCGTCATTTTTCGCGACTGTGTCGGAATGGGCTCAAATTTGACAGGTTGATCGAAAATAAAAATCGAGGCAGGGGCAATTTCGTCATTTTTCGCGACTGTGTCGGAATGGGCTCAAATTTGACAGGTTGATTAGGAACAAAAGCCGCGCAAGGGGAATTTCGTCATTTTTCGCATCTGTGTCGGAATTGGCTAAAATTTGACAGGTGGATCGGAAACAAAAATCGCGACGGGGGTTATTTCGTCATTTTTTACGACGATGTCGGAATGCTCTAAAATTTGAATGGTTGATCGGAAACAAAAACCGCGCCGGGGAAAATTTCGTCATTTTGCACGATTGTGTCGGAATTGGCTAAAATTTGACAGGTTGATCCGAAGCAAAAATCGCGTCAGGGGCAATTTCGTCATTTTTCGCGACTGTGTCGGAATGGGCTCAAATTTGACAGGTTGATTAGGAACGAAAGCCGCGCAAGGGGAATTTCGTCATTTTTCGCATTTGTGTCGGAATTGGCTAAAATTTGACAGGTGGATCGGAAACAAAAATCGCGACGGGGGTTATTTCCTTCATTTTTTGCGACGATGTCGGAATGCTCTAAAATTTTATTGGTTGCTCGGAAACAAAAAACCGCGCTTGGGGCAACTTCGTCATTTTTCGCGACTGTGTAGGAATGGGCTAAAATTTGATGGGTTGATCGGAAACAAAAATCGCGCCGGGGGCAATTTCGTCATTTTTCGCGACTGCGTCGGAATTGGCTAAAATTTGACAGG
>NW_019250958.1:0-1291 GCF_002742605.1 Olea europaea var. sylvestris
GATGATCGACTCCATTGCCTAGCAGCCTTCTCAGATGACAACAGTCACGAGTCATATCCAACTGAACACCACTACAGATCAAAACCCTTCAGCATTGTTCGGTTGCATTTCCCAAGAGTCCCCTCTCTTAGAAAATTCTCCATATGACGTTCAACAACAAGATACAGAGCCAATTTCAAGACCTAAAAATGAAAATCCAGCAGTACAATACTTATCTCAATTGTCAAGTCCGGCAAATAAAGACGATGTCCAATATACTTCAACACCCCAAAATAGCATCTTGCAGCAGCAACCTCCTATGCAATTCTCAGAAAATTTCAAGAATGAAAGTGCTGATCAGTGCCCTTCAGCACTTCTCTTTGATCCAGAAATGGATTGGAATGAAGTATGGACTCCGCAATCACCACAAACGCCACAACAAATGAATGATTTTGTCAATAAAAGGAAGATGGACAATACATTACTTCAAGTTTATTTGGACTTGGATTTTGGGCAACGTTTTGAAAATGATGAATGAATGATGTAAATAAAAGTAGACCACTCCCAACCCCCAAATTTTGACAATACTTTAACCTGATGTATAGGTGTAGTGTTCATAGTTGCACCAGGAATAACATTAGTTTATAATTGTCAATGAATTTTTATCTTCTGACTCATTGTCACCTGCAATTTCAGTTTAGTGCACTGAGAATCTGAAAATTTTAAAACACATTCGTTATTGCTTTACTTGTGGTGCACTTGAATGAAGCCATAGTCGCTTAATTTAGAGGGGAAGGTAATTCCGATTTGCTTTCTGCAAGAAACCAGAACTTGAAAGCATTAAATTATGTACTGATGGCTATATGAGCTCATACAACCTAGCTCCTGAAGGAAAAGTTTTAATAGACAAAGGACATGTTCCATCAGGCATCAGCATTCCATGATTTCAATGGGTGATGTTCAGTATTTGAAGGTAAAATCAGGGACTTAGAATCTGCAACTAACAAGGACATGGCAAAGTAAGGACATGTTCTATCAGCATTCCATGATTTCCATGGATGATGCTTCGTATTTGAAGGTAAAATCAGGGACATAGAATCTGCTACTAACAAGGACGTGGCAAAGTGAGTGAAAAAAAACTCCCCTTGGTGTCCATTCAGTTCTTGCACAATATTTAACTTACCTTTTGGCAAAAAAATTGTGGGTAATGTTTTCGCGTACTTGGACAGGGGAAATGCTGTGGCGATCGGCTACCGGATGTGGGATATACATAGAGAGAAGAATCAAGATACTCTAGCATCGTGAACTCAAA
>NW_019250959.1:0-1291 GCF_002742605.1 Olea europaea var. sylvestris
GCCAATGAAAAGTGGCTTTCGATTTCATGATAACTTCGGGTTTGATCGTTTTCGAAAAATTGCTAGTCTAATTCGATTGGAATGGAGTCAGTAAAAAGTAGTTTTCGATTTCATGATAACTTCGGGTTTGATCATTTTCGGCAATTTACTAGTCTTATTCGATTGGAATCGAGCCATTGAAAAGTGGTTTTGATTTCATGATAACTTCGGGTTCGTTTGTTTTTGGAGAATTGCTAGTCTAATTCGATTAGACTCGAGGCAATGAAAAGTGGTTTTCGAATTCTTGATAACATCGGGTTTGTTCGTCTTTGGGAAATTGCTAGTCTAATTAGATTGGAATTGAGAAAATGGAAAGTGGTTTTTGATTTCTTGATAACAACGGGTTTGTTCTTTTTTGGCGAATTGCTAGTCTAATTCGATTGGAATCGAGCCAATGAAAAGTGGTTTTTGATTTCATGATAACTTCGGGTGTGATCGTTATCGGCGAACTGCTATTCTAATTCGATTTGAATCAAGCCAATGCAAAGTGATTTCGATTTCATGATTACTTCAGGTTTGTTCATTTTTGGCGAACTGCAAGTCAGATTCGATTAGAATCGGGCCAATGAAAAGTGGCTTTTGATTTCGTGATAATGTGGGGTTTGTTCTTTTTTTGAAAATTGCTAGTCTAATTGGATTGGAAACGAGCCAATGAAAAGTGGTTTTTGATTTCATGATAACATCGGGTTCATTCGTCTTTAGCAAATTGATAGTCTAATTCAATTGGTATCGAGTCAATGAGAAGTGGTTTTTGATTTCAAGATAACATCGAGTTTGTTCGTCTTTAGCAAATTGCTAGTCTAATTCGATTGGAATCGAGCCAATAAAAAGTGGCTTTTGATTTCATGATAACATCGAGTTTGTTCGTCTTTGGCAAATTGCTAGTCTAATTCGATTAGAATCGAGCCAATAAAAAGTGGATTTTGATTTCATGATAACATCGAGTTTGTTCGTCTTTGGCAAATTGCTAGTCTAATTCGATTGGAATCGAGCCAACGAAAAGTGGTTTTGATTTCATGATAACTTCGGGTTCACTCGTTTTTGGAAAATTGCTAGTCTAATTCGATTCGAATCGAGCCAATGAAAAGTGGTTTTTGAATTCTTGATAACATCGGGTTTGTTCGTCTTTGGCAAATTACTTGTCAAATTCGATTGGAATTGAGCCAATTAAAAGTGGTTTCTGATTTCTTGACAACAACGAGTTTGTTCATTTTTGGCGAATTGCTTGACTAATTCGATTGGAATCGAGCTA
>NW_019250960.1:0-1291 GCF_002742605.1 Olea europaea var. sylvestris
CTCAATTCTTCGTACGCCGACTATCCAAGCCTTCAAACATAAAATTGCTCTTTCTTTCAAAAAATGGCCGAAATCCGCCATACGTCACGACGAAGTTGTGAGTTCAATCCAAAAGGGTCGCTACATTTCCAAAAAGTACTTATGGGCTCAAAACGGACACTGTGCGCAAAAGGTACGCTCAATTCTTCGTACGCCGACTATCCAAGCCTTCAAACATAAATTGCTCTTTCTTTCAAAAAATGGCCGAAATCCGTCATACGTCACGACGAAGTTGTGAGTTCAATCCAAAAGGGTTGCTACATTTCCAAAAAGTACTTATGGGCCCAAAACGGACACCGTGTGCAAAAGGTACGCTCAATTCTTCGTACGTCGACTATCCGAGCGTTCCAAATATAGAAGTGCTCGTTCGTTCAAAAAATGGCCGAAATCCCTTAGACATCACGACGAAATAGTGAGTTCAGTCCAAAGGGGTCGCTACATTTCCAAAAAGTACTTATGGGGCCAAAACGGACACCGTGTGCAAAAGTTACGCTCAATTCTTCGTACGCCGACCATCCGAGCGTTCCAAATATATAAGTGCTCGTTCTTTCCAAAAATGGCCGAAATTCCTCAGACGTCACGACGAATTAGTTAGTTCAGTCTAGAAGGGTCGCTACATTTCCAAAAAGTACTTATGGGCTAAAAACGGACACTGTGCGCAAAAGGTACGCTCAATTCTTCGTACGTCGACTATCCGAGCATTCCAAATATAGAAGTGCTCGTTCTTTCGAAAAATGGCCGAAATTCCTCAGACGTCACGATGAAGTAGTGAGTTCAATCCAAAAGGGTCGCTACATTTCCAAAAAGCACTTATGGGCTAAAAACGGACACTGTGCGCAAAAGGTACGCTCAATTCTTCGTACGTCGACTATCCGAGCATTCCAAATATAGAAGTGCTCGTTCTTTCGAAAAATGGCCGAAATTCCTCAGACGTCACGATGAAGTAGTGAGTTCAATCCAAAAGGGTCGCTACATTTCCAAAAAGCACTTATGGGCTAAAAACGGACACTGTGCGCAAAAGGTACGCTCAATTCTTCGTACGCCGACTATCCGAGCGTTCCAAATATATAAATGCTCGTTCTTTCCAAAAATGGCCGAAATCCCTCAGACTTCACGACGAAGTTGTGAGTTCAATCCAAAAGGGTCGCTACATTTCCAAAAAGTACTTGTGGGCTCAAAACGGACACCGTGTGCAAAAGGTACGCTCAATTCTTCTTACGCGACTATCCAAGCCTTCCAAGTATAAAAGTGC
>NW_019250961.1:0-1291 GCF_002742605.1 Olea europaea var. sylvestris
GTCGGCGTACGAAGAATTGAGCGTGACTTTTGTACATGATGTCCGTTTTGGGCCCATAAATACTTTTTGAAAATGTAGCGACCGTTTTGGATTGAACTCACAACTTCATCGTGACATACGAGGGATTTTGGTCGTTTTTCGAAAGAATGAGCACTTGCATATTTAGAACGCTTGGACAGTCGACGGACGAAGAATTGAGCGTAACTTTTGCACACGGTGTCCGTTTTGGGCCCATAAGAACTTTTTGGAAATGTTGCGACCGTTTTGGAATGAACTCTCCACTTCATCGTGATGTATGGGGGATTTCGGCCATTTTTCAAAAGAATGAGCACTTGCATATTTCGAACGCTTGGATAGTCGGCGTACGAAGAATTGATTGTAACTTTTGCACACGCGTCCGTTTTGGGCCCATAAGTACTTTTTGGAAATGTAGCGACCAATTGAAAAAACAACTTCATCGTGACGTACAGGGGATTTTGGCCATTTTTCGAAAGAATGAGCACTTGCATATTTAGAACGCTTGGAGAGTCAGCGGACGAAGAATTTAGCATACCTTTTGTACACGGTGTCCATTTTGGGCCAATAAGAACATTTGGGAAATGTAGCAACCGTTTTGAATTAAACTCACCACTTCGTCGTGACGTATGAGGGATTTTGGCCATTTTTGGAAAGAATGAGCACTTGCATATTTGGAACGCTTTGATTGTCCGTGTACGAAGAATTGAGCGTAACTTTTGCACACGGTGTCCGTTTTGGGCCCATACGTACTTTTTGGTATTGTAGCGACCGTTTTGGATTGAACTCACTCTTCGTCATGACGTACGAGGGATTTCGGGCATTTTTGGAAAGAATGAGCACTTGCATATTTGGAACGCTTGGATTGTCGGCGTACGAAGAATTGAGCGTAACTTTTGCACACGGGGTCAGTTTTGGGCCCATACGTACTTTTTGGTATTGTAGCGACCGTTTTGGATTGAACTCACTCTTCGTCATGACGTACGAGGGATTTCGGGCATTTTTGGAAAGAATGAGCACTTGCATATTTGGAACGCTTGGATTGTTGGCGTACGAAGAATTGAGCGTAATTTTTGCACGCGCGTCCGTTTTGGGCCCATAAGTACATTTTGGAAATGTAGCGACCGTTTTGGATTGAAAACACAACTTCATCATGATGTACGAGGGATTTTGGCCATTTCGAAAGAATGAGGACTTGCATATTTAGAACGCTTGGAGAGTCGGCGGACGAAGAATTGAGCGTAACTTTTGCACAAGGTTTGTTGTTTTGGGCCCA
>NW_019250962.1:0-812 GCF_002742605.1 Olea europaea var. sylvestris
GACTAAAATTTGACAGGTTCATCGGGAACAAAAAACGCGCCGGGGGCAATTTCGTCATTTTTTGCGACTGTGTCGAAATTTGCAAAAATTTGACTGGTTGATATGAAACAAAAACCGCGTCGGGGGTAATTTCGTCATTTTTCGCGACTGCGTCGGAAGTGGATCAAATTTGACAGGTTGATCGGGAACAAAAACCGCGCCGGGGGCAATTTCGTCATTTTTCTCGAATGTGTCGGAATTGGCTAAAATTTGACAGGTTGATAGGAAACAAAAATCCCGTCGGGGGCAATTTCGTCATTTTTCGCGATTTTGTCGGAATTAGCTAAAATTTGACAGGTTCATCGGGAACAAAAATCGCGCCGGGGGCAATTTCGTCATTTTTCTCGACTGTGTCGGAATTAGCCAAAATTTGACAAGTTGATCGGAAACAAAAACTGCATCGGGGGCAATTACATCATTTTTCGCGACTGCGTCGGAAGTGGATCAAATTTGACTGGTTGATCGGGAACAAAAACCGCGCCGGGGGCAATTTCGTCATTTTTCGCGACTGTGTCGGAATTGGCTAAAATTTGACAGGTTCATCGGGAACAAAAAACGCGCCGGGGGCAATTTCGTCATTTTTCGCGACTGTGTCCGAATTGGCCAGAATTTGACAGGTTGATCGAAAACGAAAACCTCGCTTGGGGAAATTTCGTCATTTTTCGCGACTGTGTCGAAATTTGCTAAAATTTGACTTGTTGATCGTGAACAAAAATCGCATCGGGGGCAATTTCTTCATTTTTCGCGACTGTGTTGGAATTGGCTACAATTTG
>NW_019250962.1:1123-1291 GCF_002742605.1 Olea europaea var. sylvestris
TGGGCAATTTCGTCATTTTTCGCGACTGTGTCGAAATTGGCTAAAATTTGACAGGTTGATCGGGAACAAAAATCGCGCCAGGGTTAATTTCATCGTTTTTCGCGACTGTGTCGGAATTGGCCAAAATTTGACAGGCTGATCGGAAACAAAAAATGCGCCTGGGGCAAT
>NW_019250963.1:0-1290 GCF_002742605.1 Olea europaea var. sylvestris
TAATACGACATATATGGTGGACTTGACTGATGACACATGCACTTGTAAACAATTTCAGTTAGAGAGTTTTCTATGAAAGCATACAGTCGCGGTGGCTATGTGTCGATGATTTTGCAGCGAGAACATTATACCCTCCTTATTACACAGCTGAATTTTGGAGAGTTGCGTATGCTGAGACTATATTTCCTCTACCAAACGAAGTCGAGTGAAAAGTTTCCGACCATATTCGCCCACTCAATACATTGATGTCATCTCTCATTGAACCGCTGAATCCTGGACATCCATATACGTCTAGAATACCATCTATCGAAAAAATTTCTCAACCACATAGGTGCAACAAGTGTAAAGCAGTAAAGCATGCTCACCAATTTTGTACAAGTCGAATTTCCCTAAATTACAGTTAAATCGGTGTGTAATGAAGTCGACCTAAAATTTATAGTAGTACATTTATTTTATAATATTGAAAACTACTTCATAATTAAATAAACAATTATTTCATATTATATAAAAAAAAATTCAATGTACAAAAAAGAATATTACAAAGAATTATACATACATTACAGAGAATAGTTATAAAAAAAAATTCAGTGTCCACATAAATTTTACATTATTTATAATTACTTCATAATTACATAGAATAAATTTATGGATCACAATTAAATTCGTATAAATCGAACGCTAACTTATTCCGCCAAATCTGTATACATGATTGGTTAATTTCATCAACCTTATGTGATATACTAAAAAATTCAATATAGATTGATATCAAAGATGTCGCAGTTGCCCCTACAAATGAGCAATATTGTATTAATTTGGTTCCATATAAGTAAAAACTAAGAATTTTGCTAAGTGTACATAATAAATGTACATAAAGGATGACATAATGTGATGTGGAGGGAAAACATCGATTGAAAAGGTTGATTGTGTTTTAAATGGGTAAATGATAGCGTGCCACATGACATTATGGACACCCCTATGTATATACTTATGTACATGTAGCACGACTCAAAAACTAATTTGTAAAGTTTAAAAAAAATTTATAAACATTTACGATATGGATTATCTCGCCGTCGTCGTCGAGGATAGCCGATAACTATTTTCTTGAAGGATATCCATTCGCTCGAAATGCTTGTCAATGATACATTCGAAGGCAGCGTGTCTCACCTCACCTACAAAGGGGGTACTTTTAAAATTAATCTAGTCAAATGTTCTTATTTCTACTTTGAATTTTAAAAACTTGAAAATTATCACATTAACCTCTTGAATAGTAAAAGACAAAGATGCCCTTAA
>NW_019250964.1:0-1290 GCF_002742605.1 Olea europaea var. sylvestris
AAGTTATCATGAATTCAAAATCCACTTTTCGTTGGCTCGATTCCAATCTAATTAGACTAGTAATTCATCGAAAATGAACAAATTCGAAGTTATCAAGAAATCAAAAACCATTTTTTGTTGGCTCGATTCTGATCGATTTAGACTAGCAATTCGCCAAAAATGAACAAACCCGAGGTTATCATGAAATCAAAAAGCACTTTCCGTTGGGTCGATTCCAATCGAATTAGACTAGCAATTTGCCAAAAATGAACAAACCCGAAGTTGTCATCAAATAAAAACCTACTTTTGGTTGGGTCGATTTCAATCGAATTAGACTAGCAATTCGCCAATAACGAACAAACCCGAAGTTATCATGAAATCAAAAGCCACTTTTGCCTTGGCTAGATTCCAATCGAATTAGACTAGCAATTCGCCAATAACGAAAAACCCAAAGTTACCAAGAAATCAAAAGCCACTTTTCATTGGCTAGATTCCAATCGAATTAGACTAGAAATTCGCAAAAAATGAACAATCCCCAACTTATCAAGAAATCTAAAATAACTTTTCATTGGGTCAATTCCAATCGAATTAGACTAGCAATTCACCAAAAATGAACAAACCTGAAGTTATCATGAAATCAAAAGCCAGTTTTCATTGGCTCGATTCCAATCGAATTAGACTAGCAATTCGTCAAAAATGAACAAACCCGAAGTTTTCATGAAATCAAAACCCACTATCATTAGCCTGATTCAAATTAAATTTAACTAGCAATTCGCCAAAAATGAACAAACCCGAAGTCATCACGAAATTAAAAACCACTTTTCATCGGCCCGATTCCAATCAAATTAGACTAGCAATTCGCCAAAAAATGAACAGTCCCGAAAATATCTTGAAATCAAAAACCACCTTTTGTTAGCTCGATTCCAATCAAATTAGACTAACAATCGCCAAAAAAGAACAAATCCGAAGTTATCATGAAATCGAAAACCACTTTTAATTGGCTAGATTTCAATCGAATTGGACTAGCAATTCGCCAAAAATGAACAAACCCGAAGTTATCATGAAATCAAAAGCCCCTTTTCATTAGCTCGATTCCAACCAAATTAGACTAGGAATTCGTAAAAACGAACAAATCCGAAGTCATCATGAAATCAAAAATCACTTTTCGTTGGCTCGATTCCAATCAAATTAGACTAGCAATTTGCCAAAAATGAACAAATCCGAAGTTATCATGAAATCAAAACCCACATCATTGGCCCGATTCCAATCGAATTAGACTAGCAATTCGCCAAAAATGAACAAACCCGAAGT
>NW_019250965.1:0-1290 GCF_002742605.1 Olea europaea var. sylvestris
TGACATCACCCTGTTGGACAGTTTAAATTTAAAACATTTTCCCCATCCAATTGACACTAGACCACAAAGTAGGTGTCAAACAACGTGTCAAAAATCAGTGTACAAATAGCAAAGTTCAATCGGTAAGAACCTTGCTAGATGTGCACTATGGTGCACACTTTAGTTTACACTTTCTCACATGACATTACCCTGGTGGACAGTTCAAATTTCAATCAATTTTTCCATCCAATTGACTCATGACAACAATGCAAGTGTCAAACAATGTGTAAAAAATCAGTGTACGAATAGCAAAGTTCAATTCGTACGAACCTTGCTACTTGTACACTATGGTCTAGACTTTTGTTTACACTTTGCCATGTGACAATACCCCGTTGGACCTTGCTACATGTACACTATAGTGTACACTTTAGTTTACGCCTTACCACGGGACATTACCCTATTGGACAGTTTAAATTTAAAACATTTTCCCCATCCAATTGATACTAGACTACAAAGTAGGTGTCAAACAACGTGTCCAAAATCAGTGTACAAATAGCAATGCTCAATCGATAAGAACCTTGCTAGATGTGCACTATGGTGCACACTTTGGTTTACACTTTTTCACAAGACATTACCCTGCCGGACAGTTTAAATTTCAAACAGTTTTCCCATCCAATTGACACATGACAACAATGCAAGTGTCAAACAACGTGTAAAAAATTAGTGTACGAATAGCAAAGTTCAATTCGTAAGAACCTTGCTACTTGTACACTATGTTCTAGACTTTAGTTTACACTTTGCCAAGTGACAATACCCCGTTAGACCTTGCTACATGTACACTATAGTGTACACTTTAGTTTACACTTTACCACGTAACAATACCCTATTGGACAATTTAAATTTCAAACAATTTTTTCATCCAATTGACACTTAACTACAATGGAAGTGTCAAATAACGTGTCAAAAATCTGTGTACAAATAGCAAAGGTCAATCGGTAAGAACCTTGCCATAGTACACCACGGTGTACACTTTGATTTACACTTTGCCACATGACATTACCCTGTTGGACAGTTTAAATTTCAAACTGTTTTCCCATCCAATTGACAATTGACAACAATGTAAGCATCAAACAACCTGTCAAAATTTAGTGTACAAATAGCAATGTTCAATCCGTAAGGACCTTGCTACATATACACTATGGTGTACACTTTAGTTTACACTTTGCCGCGTGACATTACCCTGTTGGACAGTTTAAATTTCAAACTATTTTCCCACCCAATTTACACTTGACAATAATGCACATATCAAAC
>NW_019250966.1:0-1290 GCF_002742605.1 Olea europaea var. sylvestris
AGGTCATTGTGACATAACATGTTTACATTTAAAAATTAGTGACCATTTATATGTTAATTGTAATCTTCTATGATTAAGTCAGCGTTAATTGAAACCTTTTGTCACCAAGTCTATGTTAAATATCACCTGTTGTGACTAAGTTCGTCTTCATTGTGACTGATTGTGAATAGATTTGTATTAACTCTGAGTGTATGTGACCAAGTCTCTGTCAACGGTAACATGTATAATCAGACATTCGTTAACCGTGAATGTTTGTGACAAATCATGTTTACATTTGAAATTCATGATAATTTATATGTTAATTGTGATTGATTGTGACCAAATTTTGTGCTAATGGTGACCGATTTTGACCAAATATGACTTCATTATGATTGTCTGTGGTCAGGTTGTCTTGATTGTTTTGTGTGCATTCCACCTAATATACGAGATTTCGACCAAATCACAAATTTATAGGTCACTACTATCTATCGATCACAAATTTTCAAATTAATAAGTCATGTATTATTTTTCGATTACAAATCACAAATTTTATGTCACACTTCTTTATCAATCACATATTATAAATTAATAGCCGAGATTGCAAATTTTATATATCACAATTTATTTCACGTTAACAGATTATCGAATTAATTGATCACAAATTATTTCTCGATCATAAATTATCAAATTAATTTATTAGAACTTAACAATTTGCAAATCATGATTGACAATTTAGTGGGAATCTCACATTTTTCAGGTCACGTGTCATTTATTGGTCACAATTATCAATTTTATTGATCACATATTATATATTTGCCGCATATTTACCAACGTATTGGTCACAATAAACCAAATAATTTGTGACCTCTACCATGGTTCGTCACCCCTGTCGTAAAAAACTGAATCAAGATATTGCTTTCAAATGATCAAAAAACAACCATCTGTTGCAATAATTATTATAGAGTAATCACCAATTTGAAGGTGTGCAAAAATATGCTCTGTCTAAAAGTTCAAGCTTTTCAATTGCCTTCTTTATGACTTCCTAGCTTCCATCATTTCTCATACACTTGGTGCTAAAACAACGTTATTTGATCGATTCACCCCAGTCAAATAAAAGGTATCTTCTATTATTCATCTAAAACATTGCCTATAATTGGTCTAAGCAGTGAGCACCAGCTCCATTTTAGTCTCCTTGGTAATAAACACTAACAAAAAGACAAACCAAAATTTTACTATTCTTTAGCTAGAATTAATGTACAGCTACCTGTACCAACAACCAATCACCTCATCACCATCATCACCACCGCAATC
>NW_019250967.1:0-22801 GCF_002742605.1 Olea europaea var. sylvestris
AAAAAGTACTTATGGGCCCAAAACGGACACCGTGTGCAAAAGCTACGCTCAATTCTTCGTACGCCAACTATCCAAGCCTTCCATACATAAAATTGCTCATTCTTTTGAAAAAGGGCCGAAATCCCTCATAGGTCGCGACGAAGTAGTGGGTTCAATCCGAAAGGGTCGCTACATTTCCAAAAAGTACTTATTGGCCCAAAACGGACACCGTGTGCAAAAGCTACGCTCAATTCTTCGTACGCCGACAATCCAAGCCCTCCAAACAAAAAATTGCTCTTTCTTTCGAAAAATGGCTGAAATCCCTCATACATCACGACGAAGCAGTGAGTTTAATCCAAAACGGTCGCTACATTTCCAAAAAGTACTTATGGGCCCAAAACGGACACCGTGTGCAAAAGCAACGATCAATTCTTCGTACGTCGGCTATCCAAGCCTTCCAAACATAAAATTGCTCATTCTTTTGAAAAATGGCCGAAATCCCTCATAGGTCGCGACGAAGTAGTGCGTTCAATCCGAAAGGGTCGCTACATTTCCAAAAAGTACTTATTGGCCCAAAACGGACACCATGTGCAAAAGCTACGCTCAATTCTTCGTACGCCGACTATCCAAGCCTTCCAAACAAAAAATTGCTCATTCTTTCGAAAAATGGCCGAAATCCCTCATACATCACGACGAAGCAGTGAGTTCAATCCAAAACGGTCGCTACATTTCCAAAAAGTACTTATGGGCCCAAAACGGACACCGTGTGCAAAAATTACGCTCAATTCTCCGTACGTCGACTATCCAAAGCTTCCAAATATAAAAGTGCTAATTCTTTCGAAAAATGGCCGAAATCCCTCATAGGTCACGACGAAGTTGTGAGTTCAATCCAAAAGGGTCGCTACATTTCCAAAAAGTACTTATGGGCCCAAAACGGACACCGTGTGCAAAAGCAACGCTCAATTCTTCGTACGTCGACTATCCAAGCCTTCCAAACATAAAATTGCTCATTCTTTTGAAAAATGGCCGAAATCCCTCATAGGTCGCGACGAAGTAGTGTGTTCAATTCGAAAGGGTCGCTACATTTCCAAAAAGTACTTATTGGCCCAAAACGGACACCATGTGCAAAAGCTACGCTCAATTCTTCGTACGCCGACTATCCAAGCCTTCCAAACAAAAAATTGCTCATTCTTTCGAAAAATGGCCGAAATCCCTCATACATCACGACGAAGCAGTGAGTTCAATCCAAAACGGTCGCTACATTTCCAAAAAGTACTTATGGGCCCAAAACGGACACCGTGTGCAAAAATTACGCTCAATTCTTCGTACGTCGAATATCCAAGGCTTCGAAATATAAAAGTGCTAATTCTTTCGAAAAATGGCCGAAATCCCTCATTGGTCACGACGAAGTTGTGAGTTCAATCCGAAAGGGTCGCTACATTTCCAAAAAGTCCTTATGGGCCCAAAACGGACACCGTGTGCAAAAGTTATGCTCCATTCTTCGTACCTCGACTATCCAAGCCTTCCAAATATAAAAGTGCTAATTCTTTCGAAAAATGGCCGAAATCCCTCATACATCACGACGAAGAGGTGAGTTCAATCCAAAACGGTCGCTACATTTCCAAAAAGTACTTATGGGTCCAAAACGGACACCGTGTGCGAAAGTTACGCTCAATTCTTCGTACGTCGACTATCCAAGCCTTCCAAACATAAAATTGGTCATTCTTTCAAAAAATGGCTGAAATCCCTCATAGGTCACAACGAAGTTGTGAGTTCAATCCGAAAGGGTCGCGACATTTCCAAAAAGTACTTATGGGCCCAAAATGGACACCGTGTGCAAAGGTTACGCTCAATTCTTCGTACGCCGACTATCCAAGCCGTCCAAACATAAAATTGTTCATTCTTTCGAAAAAAGGCCGAAATCTCGCATAGGTCACGACGAAGCGGTGAGTTCAATCCAAAAGGGTCGCTACATTTCCAAAAAGTACTTATGGGCCCAAAACGGACGCCGTGTACAAAAGCTATGCTCAATTCTTTGTACGCCGACTATCCAAGCCTTCCAAACATAAAATTGTTCATTCTTTCGAAAAATGGACGAATTTCCTCATAGGTCACGACGAAGTTGTCAGATCAATCCGAAAGGGTATCTACATTTCCGAAAAGTACTTATGGGCCCGAAACGGACAACGTATGCAAAAGCTATGCTCAATTCTTCGTACGCCGACTATCCAAGCCTTCCAAACAAAAAATTGCTCATTCTTTCGAAAAATGGCCGAAATCCCTCATAGGTCACGACGAAGCGGTGACTTCAATCCTAAAGGGTCGCTGCATTTCCAAAAAGTACTTATGGGCCCAAAACGGACACCGTGTGAAAAAGTTACGCTCAATTCTTCGTACGCCAACTATCCAAGCCTTCCAAACATAAAAGTTCTCATTCTTTCAAAAAATGGTTGAAATCCCTCATAGGTTACGACGAAGCGGTGAGTTCAATCCAAAACGGTCGCTACATTTCCAAAATGTACTTATAGGCCCAAAACGGACACCGTGTGCAAAAGTTACGCTCAATTCTTCGTACGTCGACTATCCAAGCCTTCGAAACATAAAATTGCTCATTCTTTCAAAAAATGGTTGAAATCCCTCATAGGTTACGACGAAGCGGTGAGTTCAATCCAAAAGGGTCGCTACATTCCCAAAAAGTACTTATGGGCCCAAAATGGACACCGTGTGCAAAGGTTACGCTCAATTCTTCGTACGCCGACTATCCAAGCCTTCCAAACGTAAAATTGGTCATTCTTTCAAAAAATGGCTGAAATCCCTCATAGGTCACGACGAAACGGTGAGTTCAATCCAAAAGGGTCGCTACATTCCCAAAAAGTACTTATGGGCCCAAAATGGACACCGTGTGCAAAGGTTACGCTCAATTCTTCGTACGCCGACTATCCAAGCCTTCCAAACGTAAAATTGGTCATTCTTTCAAAAAATGGCTGAAATCCCTCATAGGTCACGACGAAACGGTGAGTTCAATCCAAAAGGGTCGCTACATTCCCAAAAAGTACTTATGGGCCCAAAACGGACACCGTGTGCAAAAGCTATGCTCAATTCTTCGTACGTCGACTATCCAAGCCTTCGAAACATAAAATTGCTCATTCTTTCAAAAAATGGCTGAAATCCCTGATAGGTCACGACGAAGTTGTGAGTTCAATCCAAAAGGGTCGCTACATTTCCAAAAAGTACTTATGAGCCCAAAACGGACACCGTGTGCAAAAGCTATGCTCAATTCTTCGTCCGTCGACTATCCAAGCCTTCCAAACGAAAAATTGGTCATTCTTTCGAAAAATGGCTGAAATCCCGCATAGGTCACGACGAAGTTGTCAGTTCAATCCAAAAGGGTCGCTACATTCCCAAAAAGTACTTATGGGCCCAAAACGGACACCGTATGCAAAAGCTACGCTCAATTCTTCGTACGTCGACTATCCAAGCCTTCCAAACGAAAAATTGGTCATTCTTTCGAAAAATGGCTGAAATCCCGCATAGGTCACGACGAAGTTGTCAGTTCAATCCAAAAGGGTCGCTACATTCCCAAAAAGTACTTATGGGCCCAAAACGGACACCGTATGCAAAAGCTACGCTCAATTCTTCGTACGTCGACTATCCAAGCCTTCCAAACGAAAAATTGGTCATTCTTTCGAAAAATGGCTGAAATCCCGCATAGGTCACGACGAAGTTGTCAGTTCAATCCAAAAGGGTCGCTACATTCCCAAAAAGTACTTATGGGCCCAAAACGGACACCGTGTGCAAAAGCTACGCTCAATTCTTCGTACGCCGACTATCCAAGCCTTCCAAACATAAAATTGGTCATCCTTTCAAAAAATGGCTGAAATCCCGCATAGGTCACGACGAAGTTGTGAGTTCAATCCGAAAGGGTCGCGACATTTCCAAAAAGTACTTATGGGCCCAAAATGGACACCGTGTGCAAAAGTTATGCTCAATTCTTCGTACGCTGACTATCCAAGCCTTCCAGACCTAAAATTTCTCATTCTTTCGAGAAACGGCCGAAATCCCTCATAGATCACGACGAAGCGGTGAGTTCAATCCAAAACGGTCGCTATATTTCAAAAAAGTACTTATTGGCCCAAAACGGGCACCGTGTGCAAAAGTTATGCTCAATTCTTCGTACGCTGACTATCCAAGCCTTCCAGACCTAAAATTTCTCATTCTTTCGAGAAACGGCCGAAATCCCTCATAGATCACGACGAAGCGGTGAGTTCAATCCAAAACGGTCGCTATATTTCAAAAAAGTACTTATTGGCCCAAAACGGGCACCGTGTGCAAAAGTTATGCTCAATTCTTCGTACGCTGACTATCCAAGCCTTCCAGACCTAAAATTTCTCATTCTTTCGAGAAACGGCCGAAATCCCTCATAGATCACGACGAAGCGGTGAGTTCAATCCAAAACGGTCGCTATATTTCAAAAAAGTACTTATTGGCCCAAAACGGACACAGTGTGCTCCAAACATAAAATTGCTCATTCTTTTGAAAAATGGCCGAAATCCCTCATAGGTCGCGACGAAGTAGTGAGTTCAATCCGAAAGGGTCGCTACATTTCAAAAAAGTACTTATTGGCCCAAAACGGGCACCGTGTGCAAAAGCTACGCTCAATTCTTCGTACGCCAACTATCCAAGCCTTCCAAACATAAAATTATTCATTCTCTCAAAAAATGGCCGAAATCCCTCATAGGTCACGACGAAGCGGTAAGTTCAATCCAAAACGGTCGCTACATTTCCAAAATGTACTTATGGGCCCAAAACGGACATCGTGTGCAAAAGTTACACTCAATTCTTCGTACATCGACTATCCAAGCCTTCCAAATATAAAAGTGCTCATTCTTTAGAAAAATGGCCAAAATCCCTCATACATCACGACGAAGCGGTGAGTTCAATCCAAAACGGTCGCTACATTTCCAAAAAGTACTTATGGGCCCAAAACGGACACCGTGTGCAAAAGTTACGCTCAATTCTTCGTACGCCGACTATCCAAGCCTTCCAAACATAAAATTGCTCATTCTTTCAAAAAATGGCTGAAATCCCTCATAGAACACAACGAAGTTGTGAGTTCAATCCAAAACGATCGCTACATTTCCAAAAAGTACTTATGGGCCCAAAACGGACACCGTGTGCAAAAGTTACGCTCAATTCTTCGTACGCCGACTATCCAAGCCTTCCAAACACAAAATTGCTCATTCTTTCAAAAAATGGCCGAAATCCCTCTTACCTCACGACGAAGCGGTGAGTTCAATCCAAAACGGTCGCTACATTTCCAAAAAGTACTTATGGGCCCAAAACGGACACCTTGTGCAAAAGTTACGCTCAATTCTTCGTACGCCGACTATCCAAGCCTTCCAAACATAAAATTGCTCATTCTTTCAAAAAATGGCAGAAATCCCTCATAGGTCACAACAAAGTTGTGAGTTCAATCCAAAACGATCGCTACATTTCCAAAAAGTACTTATGGGCCCAAAACGGACACCGTGTGCAAAAGTTACGCTCAATTCTTCGTACGCCGGCTATCCAAGCCTTCCAAACATAAAATTGCTCATTCTTTTGAAAAATGGCCGAAATCCCTCATACCTCACGACGAAGCGGTGAGTTCAATCCAAAACGGTCGCTACATTTCCAAAAAGTACTTATGGGCCCAAAACGGACACCGTGTGCAAAAATTACGCTCCATTCTTCGTACGCCGACTATCCAAGGCTTCCAAATATAAAAAGTGCTAATTCTTTCAAAAAATGGCCGAAATCCCTCATAGGTCACGACAAAGTTGTGAGTTCAATCCGAAAGGGTCGCTACATTTCCAAAAAGTACTTATGGGCCCAAAACGGACACCGTGTGCAAAAGTTACGCTCAATTCTTCGTACGTCCACTATCCAAGCCTTCCAAATATAAAATTGCTCATTCTTTCAAAAAATGGCCGAAATCCCTCATAGGTCGCGACGAAGTTGTGAGTTCAATCCGAAAGGGTCGCTACATTTCCAAAAAGTACTTATGGGCCCAAAACGGACACCGTGTGCAAAAGTTACGCTCCATTCTTCGTACCTCGACTATCCAAGCCTTCCAAATATAAAAGTGCTAATTCTTTCGAAAAATGGCCGAATTCCCTCATACATCACGACGAAGAGGTGAGTTCAGTCCAAAAGGGTCGCTACATTTCCAAAAAGTACTTATGGGCCCAAAACGGACACCGTGTGTAGAAGTTACGCTCAATTCTTCGTACCTCGACTATCCAAGATTTCCAAATATAAAAGTGCTAATTCTTTCGAAAAATGGCCGAAATTCCTCATACATCACGACGAAGCGGTGAGTTCAATCCAAAACGGTCGCTACATTTCCAAAATGTACTTATGGGCCCAAAACGGACACCGTGTGCAGAAGTTACGCTCAATTCTTCGTACCTCGACTATCCAAGATTTCCAAATATAAAAGTGCTAATTCTTTCGAAAAATGGGCAAAATTCCTCATACATCACGACGAAGCGGTGAGTTCAATCCAAAACGGTCGCTACATTTCCAAAATGTACTTATGGGCCCGAAACGGACACCGTGTGCAAAAGTTATGCTCAATTCTTCGTACGCCGACTATCCAAGCCTTCCAAACATAAAATTACTCATTCTTTCGAAAAATGGCCGAAATCCCTCATAGGTCACGATGAAACGGTGAGTTCAATCCAAAAGGGTCGCTACATTTCCAAAAAGTACTTATGGGCCCAAAACGGACACCGTGTGCAAAACCTACGCTCAATTCTTCGTACGCCGACTATCCAAGCCTTCCAAACATAAAATTGCTCATTCTTTCAAAAAATGGCCGAAATCCCTGAGTTCAATCCGAAAGGGTCGTTACATTTCCAAAAAGTACTTATTGTCCCAAAACGGACACCGTGTGCAAAAGCTACGCTCAATTCTTCGTACGCCGACTATCCAAGCCTTCAAAACAAAAAATTGCTCATTCTTTCGAAAAATGGCCGAAATCCCTCATACATCACAACGAAGAGGTGAGTTCAATCCAAAACGGTCCCTACATTTCCAAAAAGTACTTATGGGCCCAAAACGGACACCGTGTGCAAAAGCTACGCTCAATTCTTCGTACGCCGACTATCCAAGCCTTCCAAACATAAAATTGCTCATTCTTTCGAAAAATGGCGAAAATCCCTCATAGGTCATGACGAAGTTGTGAGTTCAATCCGAAAGGGTCGCTACATTTCCAAAAAGTACTTATGGGCCCAAAACGGACACCGTCTACAAAAGTTACGCTCAATTCTTCGTACGCTAACTATCCAAGCCTTCCAAACATAAAATTGCTCATTCTTTCAAAAAATGGCCGAAATCCCTCATAGGTCACGACGAAGCGGTGAGTTCAATCCAAAACGGTCGCTACATTTCCAAAATGTACTTATGGGCCCAAAACGGACAGCGTGGGCAAAAGTTACGCTCAATTCTCCGTCCGCCGACTATCCAAGCCTACAAACATAAAATTGCTTATTCTTTCAAAAAATGGCCGAAATCCCTCATAGGTCACGACGAAGTTGTGAGTTCAATCCGGAAGGGTCGCTACATTTCCAAAATGTACTTATGGGCCCAAAACGGACATCGTGTGCAAAAGTTACGCTCAATTCTTCGTACGCCGACTATCCAAGCCTACAAACATAAAATTGCTTATTCTTTCAAAAAATGGCCGAAATCCCTCATAGGTCACGACGAAGTTGTGAGTTCAATCCGGAAGGGTCGCTACATTTCCAAAATGTACTTATGGGCCCAAAACGGACACCGTGTGCAAAAGTTACGCTCAATTCTTCGTACGCCGACTATCCAAGCCTTCAAAACATAAAATTACTCATTCTTTCGAAAAATGGCCGAAATCTCTCATAGGTCACGACGAAACGGTGAGTTCAATCCAAAACGGTCGCTACATTTCCAAAATGTACTTATGGGCCCAAAACGGACACCGTGTGCAAAAGTTACGCTCAATTCTTCGTACGTCGGCTATCCAAGCCTTCCAAATATAAAAGTGCTCATTCTTTCGAAAAATGGCCAAAATCCCTCATACATCACGACGAAGCGGTGAGTTCAATCCAAAACGGTCGCTACATTTTCAAAAAGTACATATGGGCCCAAAACGGACTCCGTGTGCAAAACTTACGCTCAATTCTTCGTACGTCGACTATCCAAGCCTTCCAAATATAAAAGTTCTCATTCTTTCGAAAAATGGCCGAAATCCCTCATACATCACAACAAAGCGGGGAGTTCAATCCAAAACGGTCGCTACATTTCCAAAAAGTACTTATGGGCCCAAAACGGACACCGTGTGCAAAAGTTACGCTCAATTCTTCGTACGCCGACTATCCAAGCCTTCCAAATATAAAGTGCTCATTCTTTCGAAAAATAGCCGCAATCCCTCATAAATCACGACGAAGCAGTGGGTTCAATCCAAAACGGTCGATACATTTCCAAAAAGTACTTATGGGCCCAAAACGGACACCGTGTGCAAAAGTTACGCTCAATTCTTCGTATGCCGACTATCCAAGCCTTCCAAACATAAAATTGCTCATTCTTTCAAAAAATGGCCGAAATCCCTCATAGGTCACGACGAAGTAGTGAGTTCAATCCGAAAGGGTCGCTACATTTCCAAAAAGTAATTATGGGCCCAAAACGGACACCGTGTGCAAAAGTTACGTTCAATTCTTCGTACGCCGACTATCCAAGCCTTCCAAACATAAAATTGCTCATTTTTTTCAAAAAATGGTCGAAATCCCTCATACATCACGACGAAGCGATGAGTTCAATCCAAAAGGGTCGCTACATTTCCAAAAAGTACTTATGGGCCCAAAACGGACACCGTGTGCAAAAGCTACGCTAAATTCTTCGTACGCCGACTATCCAAGCCTTCCAAACATAAAATTGCTCATTCTTTCAAAAAATGGCCGAAATCCCTCATAGGTCACGACGAAGTTGTGAGATCAATCCGAAAGGGTCGCTACATTTCCAAAAAGTACTTATGGGCCAAAAACGGACGCCGTGTGCAAAAGCTACGCTCAATTCTTCGTACGCCGACTATCCAGGCCTTGCTCAACTCTTCGTACGCCGACTATCCAAGCCTTCCAAACATAAAATTGCTCTTTCTTTCAAAAAATGGCCGAAATCCGTCATACGTCACGACGAAGTCATGAGTTCAATCCAAAAGCGTCGCTAAATTTCCAAAAAGTACTTATGGGCCCAAAACGAGCACCGTGTGCAAAAGCAACGCTCAATTCTTCGTACGCCGACTATCCAAGCCTTCAAAGCATAAAATCTCTCATTCTTTCAAAAAATGGCCGAAATCCGTCATACCTCGCGACGAAGTTGTGAGTTCAATCCAAAAGGGTCGCTACATTCCCAAAAAGTACTTATGGGCCCAAAACGGACGCCGTGTGCAAAAGCTACGCTCAATTCTTCGTACGCCGACTATCTAGGCCGTGCTCAACTCTTCGTACGCCGACTATCCAAGCCTTCCAAACATAAAATTGCTCTTTCTTTCAAAAAATGGCCGAAATCCGTCATACGTCACGACGAAGTCATGAGTTCAATCCAAAAGGGCCGCTAAATTTCCAAAAAGTACTTATGGGCCCAATACGAACACCGTGTGCAAAAGCTACGCTCAATTCTTCGTACGCCGACTATCCAAGCCTTCCAAACATAAAATCCCTCATTCTTTCAAAAAATGGCCGAAATCCGTCATACCTCGCGACGAAGTTGTGAGTTCAATCCAAAAGGGTCGCTATATTTCCAAAAAGTACTTATGGGCCCAAAACGGACACCGTGTGCAAAAGTTACGCTCAATTCTTCGTACGCCGACTATCCAAGCCTTCCAAACATAAAATCCCTCATTCTTTCAAAAAATGGCCGAAATCCGTCATACCTCACGACGAAGTTGTGAGTTCAATCCAAAAGGGTCGCTATATTTCCAAAAAGTACTTATGGGCCCAAAACGGACACTGTGTGCAAAAATTACGCTCAATTCTTCGTACGTCGACTATCCAAGCCATCACGACGATGCGGTGAGTTCAGTCCAAAACGGTCGCCATATTTCCAAAAAGTACTTATGGGCCCAAAACGGACACCGTGGGCAAAAGTTAGGATCAATTCTTCGTTCGCCGACTATCCAAGCCTTCAAAATATAAAATTGCTCATTCTTTCGAAAAATGTTCGAAATTTCTCATACCTCACGACGAAGCGGTGAGTTCAATCCAAAAGGGTCGCTGCATTTCCAAAAAGTACTTATGGGCCCAAAACGGACACCGTGTGCAAAAGCTACGCTCAATTCTTCGTACGCCGACTATCCAAGCCTTCCAAACATAAAATTCCTCATTCTTTCAGAAAACTGCCGAAATCCGTCATACCTCATGACGAAGTGGTGAGGTCAATCCAAAAGGGTCGCTACATTTCCAAAAAGTACTTATGGACCCAAAACGGACACCGTGAGCAAAAGCTACGCTAAATTCTTCGTACGCCGACTATCCAAGCCTTCCAAAAATAAAATTGCTCTTTCTTTCAAAAAATGGCCGAAATCCCTCATACGTCATGCTGAAGGGGTGAGTTCAATCCAAAGGGGTCGCTAAATTTCCAAAAAGTACTTATGGGCCCAAAATAGACACCGTGTGCAAGGGCTACGCTCAATTCTTCGTACGCCGTCTATCTAAGCCGTCCAAACATAAAATTCCTCAATCTTTCAAAAAATGGCCGACATCCGTCATACGTCACGACGAAGTGGTGAGTTCAATCCAAAAGGGTCGCCACATTTCCAAATAGTGCTTATGGGCCCAAAACGGACACCGTGTGCAAAAGCTATGCTCAATTCTTCGTACGCCGACTATCCAAGCCGTCCAAACATAAAATTCCTCATTCTTACAAAAAATGGCCGAAATCCGTCATACGTCACGACGAAATCGTGAGTTCAATCCAAAAGGGTCGCTACATTTCCAAAAGTACTTATGGGCCCAAAACGGACACCGTGTGCAAAAGTTAGGCTCAATTCTTCGTGCGCCGACTATCCAAGCCTTCAAAATATAAAATTGCTCATTCTTTCGAAAAATGGCCAAAATTCCTTAAACCTCACGACGAAGCGGTGAGTTAAATCCAAAACGGTCGCAACATTTCCAAAAAATACTTTTGGGCCCAAAACGGGCACCGTGTCCAAAAGCTACGCTCAATTCTTCGTACGCCGACTATCCAAGCCGTCCAAACATAAAATTCCTCATTCTTTCAAAAAATGGCCGACATCCGTCATACGTCACGACGAAGTGGTGAGTTCAATCCAAAAGGGTCGCCACATTTCCAAATAGTACTTATGGGCCCAAAACGGACACCGTGTGCAAAAGCTATGCTCAATTCTTCGTACGCCGACTATCTAAGCCGTCCCAATATAAAATTCCTCATTCTTACAAAAAATGGCCGAAATCCATCATACGTCACGACGAAATCATGAGTTCAATCCAAAAGGGTCGCTACATTTCCAAAAGCACTTATGGGCCCAAAACGGACACCGTGTGCAAAAGTTACGCTCAATTCTTCGTGCGCCGACTATCCAAGCCTTCAAAATATAAAATTGCTCATTCTTTCGAAAAATGGCCAAAATTCCTTAAACCTCACGACGAAGCGGTGAGTTAAATCCAAAACGGTCGCAACATTTCCAAAAATTACTTTTGGGCCCAAAATGGACACCGTGTGCAAAAGCTATGCTCAATTCTTCGTACGCCGACTATCCAAGCCGTCCAAACATAAAATTCCTCATTCTTTCAAAAAATGGCCGAAATCCATCATACGTCACAACGAAATCGTGAGTTCAATCCAAAAGGGTCGCTACATTTCCAAAAAGTACTTATGGGCCTAAAACGGACACCGTGTGCAAAAGTTAGGCTTAATTCTACGTACGCCGACTATCCAAGCCATCAAAATATAAAATTGCTCATTCTTTCGAAAAATGGCCAAAATTACTCATACCTCACGACGAAGCGGTGAGTTCAATCCAAAAGGGTCGCAACATTTCCAAAATGTACTTATGGGCCAAAAACGGACACCGTGTGCAAAAGCTACGCTCAATTCTTCGTATGCCGACTATCCAGGCCTTCCAAACATAAAATTGCTCTTTCTTTCAAAAAATGGCCGAAATCCCTAATACGTCACGACGAAGTGGTGAGTTCAATCCAAAAGGGTAGCTACATTTCCAAAAAGTAGTATGGGCCCAAAACGGACACCGTGTGCAAAAGCTATGATCAATTCTTCGTACGCCGACTATCCAAGCCTTCCAAGCATAAAATTCCTCATTCTTTCAAAAAATGGGCGAAATCCATCATACCTCACGGCGAAGTGGTGAGTTCAATCGAAAAGGGTCGCTACATTTCCAAAAAGTACTTATGGGTCCAAAACGGACACCGTGTGCAAAAGTTAGGCTCAATTCTTCGCACGCCGACTGTCCAAGCCTTCAAAATATAAAATTGCTCATTCTTTCAAAAAATGGCCGAAATTCGTCATACGTCACGACGAAGTAGTGAGTTCAATCCAAAAGGGTCGCTACATTTCCAAAAAGTACTTATGGGCCCAAAACGGACACCGTGTGCAAAAGCTACGCTCAATTCTTCGTACGACGACTATCCAAGCCTTCCAAACATCAAATTGCTCTTTCTTTCAAAAAAAGGCCAAAATCCCTCATACGTCACGATGAAGTGGTGAGTTCAATCCAAAAGGGTCGCTAAATTTCCAAAAAGTACTTATGGGCCCAAAACGAAAACCGTGTGCAAAAGCTACGCTCAATTCTTCGCACGCCGACTATCCAAGCCGTCCAAACATAAAATTCCTCATTCTTTCAAAAAATTCCCAAAATCCGTCATACGTCACGACGAAATCGTGAGTTCAATCCAAAAGGGTCGCTACATTTCCAAAAAGTACTTAAGGGCCCAAAACGGACACCGTGTGCAAAAGTTAGGCTCAATTCTTCGTACGCCGACTATCTAAGCCTTCAAAATATAAAATTGCTCATTCTTTCGAAAAATGGCCGAAATCTGTCATACGTCACGACGAAGTGGTGAGTTCAATCCAAAAGGGTCGCTACATTTCCAAAATGTACTTATGGGCCCAAAATGGACACCGTGTGCAAAAGCTACGCTCAATTCTTTGTACGCCGACTATCCAAACCTTACAAACATAAAATTACTCTTTCTTTCAAAAAATGGCCGAAATCCGTCATACCTCACGACGAAGTTGTGAGTTCAATCCGAAAGGGTCGCTATATTTCCAAAAAGTACTTATGGGCCCAAAACGGACACCGTGTGCAAAAATTACGCTCAATTCTTTGTACGTCGACTATCCAAGCCTTACAAATATAAAAGTGCTAATTCTTTCGAAAAATGGCCGAAATCCCTCATACATCACGACGATGTGGTGAGTTCAATCCAAAACGGTCGCTATATTTCCAAAAAGTACTTATGGGCCCTAAACGGACACCGTGTGCAAAAGTTAGGCTCAATTCTTCGTTCGCCGACTATCCAAGCCTTCAAAATATAAAATTGCTCTTTCTTTCAAAAAAAGGCCGAAATCCCTCATACGTCACGACGAAGTGGTGAGTTCAATCCAAAAGGGTCGCTAAATTTCGAAAAAGTACTTATGGGCCCAAAACGAACACCGTGTGCAAAAGCTAGTCTCAATTCTTCGTACGCCGACTATCCAAGCCATCAAAATATAAAATTTCTCATTCTTTCGAAAAATGGCCAAAATTCCTCATACCTCACGACGAAGCGGTGAGTTCAATCCAAAACGGTCGCAGCATTTCCAAAAAGTACTTATGGGCCCAAAACGGACACCGTGTGCAGAAGCTACGCTCAATTCTTCGTACGCCGACGGACACCGTGTGCAGAAGCTACGCTCAATTCTTCGTACGCCGACTATCCAAGCCTTCCAAACATAAAATTCCTCATTCTTTCAAAATATGGCCAAAATCTAACATACGTCACGATGAAGCAGCGAGTTCAATCCAAAACGGTCACTACATTTCCAAAAAGTACTTATGGGCCCAAAACGGACACCGTGTGCAAAAGCTACGCTCAATTCTTCGTACGCCGACCATCCAAGCCTTCCAAACATAAAATTGCTCATTGTTTCAAAAAATGGCCGAAATCCCTCATACGTCACGATGAAGTGGTGAGTTCAATCCAAAAGGGTCGCTAAATTTCCAAAAAGTACTTATGGACCCAAAACGGACACCGTGAGCAAAAATTATGCTCAATTCTTCGTACTCGACTATCCAAGCCTTCCAAATATAAAAGTGCTAATTCTTTAGAAAAATGGCCGGAATCCCTCATACATCACGTTGAAGTGGTGAGTTCAATCTAAAACGGTCGCTATATTTTCAAAAAGTACTTATGGGCCCAAAACGGACACCGTGTGCAAAAGTTAGGCTCAATTCTTCGTTCGCCGACTATCCAAGCCTTCAAAATATAAAATTGCTCATTCTTTCGAAAAATGGTCGAAATTTCTCATACCTCACGATGAAGCGGTGAGTTCAATCCAAAAGGGTCGCTACATTTCCAAAAAGTACTTATGGGCCCAATACGAACACCGGGTGCAAAAGCTACGCTCAATTCTTCGTACGCCGACTATCCAAGCCTTCCAAACATAAAATTGCCCTTTCCTTCAAAAAATGGCCGAAATCCATCATACGTCACGACAAAGTCGTGAGTTCAATCCAAAAGGGTAGCTACATTTCCAAAAAGTACTTATGGGCCCAAAACGGACACCGTGTGCAAAAGCTACGCTCAATTCTTCGTACGCCGACTATCCAAGCCTTCCAAACATAAAATTCCTCATTCTTTCAAAAAATGGGCGAAATCCATCATACCTCACGACGAAGTGGTGAGTTCAATCCAAAAGGGTCGCTACATTTCCAAAAAGTACTTTTGGGTCCAAAACGGACACCGTGTGCAAAAGTTAGGCTCAATTCTTCGTACGCCGACTATCCAAGCCGTCCAAACATAAAATTCCTCTTTCTTTCAAAAAATGATCGAAATCCGTCATACGTCACGACGAAATCGTGAGTTCAATCCAAAAGGGTTGCTACATTTCCAAAAAGTACTTATGGGCCCAAAACGGACACCGTGTGCAAAAGTTAGGCTCAATTCTTCGTACGCTGACTATCCAAGCCTTCAAAATATTAAATTGCTCATTCTTTCGAAAAATGGCCAAAATTCCTCATACCTCAAGACGAAGCGTTGAGTTCAATCCAAAACGGTCGCAACATTTCCAAAAAGCACTTATGGGCCCAAAACGTACACCGTGTGCAAAAGCTACGCTCAATTCTTCGTACGCCGACTATCCAAGCCTTCCAAACATAAAATTCCTCATTCTTTCAAAAAATTGCCGAAATCTGTCATACGTCACGACGAAGTTGTGAGTTCAATCCAAAAGGGTCGCTACATTTACAAAAAGTACTTATGGGCCCAAAACGGACACTGTGGTCAAAAGCTACGCTCAATTCTTCGTACGCCGACTATCCAAGCCTTCCAAATATAAAATTACCCATTCTTTCGAAAAATGGTCAAAATCAATCATACGTCACGACTTAGTCGTGATTTTAATCCAAAAGGGTCGCTACATTTCCAAAAAGTACTTATGGGCCCGAAACGGACACCGTGTGCAAAAGCTACGCTCAATTCTTTGTACGCCGACTATCCAAACCTTCCGAACATAAAATTACTCTTTCTTTCAAAAAATGGCCGAAATCCATCATACCTCACGACGAAGTTGTGAGTTCAATCCGAAAGGGTCGCTATATTTCCAAAAAGTACTTATGGGCCCAAAACGGACACCGTGTGCAAAAGTTACGCTCAATTCTTCGTACGTCGACTATCCAAGCATTCCAAATATAAAAGTGCTAATTCTTTCGAAAAATGGCCGAAATCCCTCATACATCACGACGAAGCGGTGAGTTCAATCCAAAAGGGTCGCTATATTTCCAAAAAGAACTTATGGGCCCAAAACGGACACCGTGTGGAAAAGTTAGGCTCAATTCTTCTTTCGCCGGCTATCCAAGCCTTCAAAATATAAAATTACTCATTCTTTCGAAAAATGGTCGAAATTCCTCATACCTCACGACGAAGCAGTGAGTTCAATCCAAAAGCGTCGCTACATTTCCAAAAAGTACTTATGGGCCCAAAACGGACACCGTGTGCAAAAGCTACGCTCAATTCTTCGTACGCCGACTATCCAAGCCTTCCAAACATAAAATTGCTCTTTCTTTCAAAAAATGGCCGAAATCCCTCATATGTCACGACGAAGTGGTGAGTTCAATCCAAAAGGGTCGCTAAATTTCCAAAAAGTACTTATGGGCCCAAAACGGACACCGTTTGCAAAAGCTACGCTCAATTCTTCGTACCCCGTCTATCTAAGCCGTCCAAACATAAAATTCCTCATTCTTTCAAAAAATGGCCGAAATCTATCATACGTCACGACGAAGTCGTGATTTTAATCCAAAAGGGTCGCTACATTTCCAAAAAGTACTTATGGGCCCAAAACGGACACCGTGTGCAAAAGCTACGCTGAATCTTCGTACACCGACTATCCAAGCCTTCCAAACACAAAATTCCTCATTCCTTCAAAAAATGGCCGAAATCCATCATACCTCACGACGAAGTTGTGAGTTCAATCCAAAAGGGTTGCTATATTTCGAAAAAGTACTTATGGGCCCAAAACGGACACCGTGTACAAAAGCTACGCTCAATTCTTCATACGCCGACTATCCAAGCCGTCCAAACATAAAATTCCTCATTCTTTCAAAAAATGGGCGAAATCCGCCATACGTCACGACGAAATCGTGAGTTCAATCCAAAAGGGTCGCTACATTTCCAAAATGTACTTATGGGCCCAAAACGGACACCGTGTGCAAAAGTTAGGCTCAATTCTTCGTACTCGACTATCCAAGCCTTCAAAATATAAAATTGCTCATTCTTTTGAAAAATGGCCAAAATTCCTCATACCTTAAGACGAAGCGATGAGTTCAATCCAAAACGGTCGCTATATTTCCAAAAAGTACTTATGGGCCCAAAACGGACACCGTGTACAAAAGCTACGCTCAATTCTTCGTACGCCGACTATCCAAGCCGTCCAAACATAAAATTCCTCATTCTTTCAAAAAATGGCCGAAATCCGCCATACGTCACGACGAATTCGTGAGTTCAATCCAAAAGGGTCGCTACATTTCCAAAATGTACTTATGGGCCCAAAACGGACACCGTGTGCAAAAGTTAGGCTCAATTCTTTGTACGCCGACTATCCAAGCCTTCAAAATATAAAATTGCTCATTCTTTTGAAAAATGGCCAAAATTCCTCGTACCTTAAGACGAAGCGATGAGTTCAATCCAAAACGGTCGCAACATTTCCAAAAAGTACTTATGGGCCCAAAACGGACACAGTGTGCAAAAGCTACGCTCAATTCTTCGTACGCCGACTATCCAAGCCTTACAAACATAAAACTCCTCATTCTTTCAAAAAATGGCCTAAATCTATCATACGTCACGACGAAGTTGTGAGTTCAATCCAAAAGGGTCGCTACATTTCCAAAAAGTACTTATGGGCCCAAAACGGACACCGTGTGCAAAAGCTACGCTCAATTCTTCGTACGCCGACTATCCAAGCCTTCCAAACATAAAATTTCTCTTTCTTTCAAAAAATGGACGAAATCCCTCATACGTCACGACGAAGTGGTGAGTTCAATCCAAAAGGGTTGCTAGATTTCCGAAAAGTACTTATGGGCCCAAAACGGACACCGTGTGCAAAAGCTACGCTCAATTCTTCGTACGCCGACTATCCAAGCCTTCCAAACATAAAATCCTCATTCTTTCAAAAAATGGCCGAAATCCGTCATACCACGCGACGAAGTTGTGAGTTCAATCCAAAAGAGTCGCTACATTTCCAAAAAGTACTTATGGGCCCAAAACGGACACCATGTGCAAAAGCTACGCTCAATTCTTCGTACTCCGACTATCCAAGCCTTCCAAACATAAAATCCCTCATTCTTTCAAAAAATGGCCGAAATCCGTCATACCTCACGACGAAGTTGTGAGTTCAATCCAAAAGGGTTGCTATATTTCCAAAAAGTACTAATGGGCCCAAAATGGACACCGTGTGCAAAAATTACGCTCAATTCTTCGTACTCGACTATCCAAGCCTTCCCAATATAAAAGTGCAAATTCTTTCGAAAATCGGCCGAAATCCCTCATACATCACGACGAAGCGGTGAGTTCAATCCAAAAGGGTCGCTATATTTCCAAAAAGTACTTATGGGCCCAAAACGGACACCGTGTGCAAAAGCTACGCTCAATTCTTCGTACGCCGTCAATCTAAGCTGTCCAAACATAAAATTCCTCATTCTTTCAAAAAATGGCCGAAATCCCTTATACGTCACGACGAAGTGGTGAGTTCAATCCAAAAGGGTCGCTAAATTTCCCAAAAGTACTTACGGGCCCAAAACGGACACCGTGTGCAAAAGCTACGCTCAATTCTTCGTACGCCGTCTATCAAAGCCGTCCAAACATAAAATTCCTCATTCTTTCAAAAAATTCCCAAAATCTGTCATACGTTACGATGAAGTCGTGAGTTTAATCCAAAAGGGTCGCTACATTTCCAAAAAGTACTTATGGGCCCAAAACGGACACGGTGTGCAAAAATTACGCTCAATTCTTCGTACTCCGACTATCCAAGCCTTCCAAACATAAATTTCCTCGTTCTTTCAAAAAATGGCCGAAATCCGTCACACCTCACGATGAAGTTGTGAGTTCAATCCAAAAGGGTCGCTAAATTTCCAAAAAGTACTTATGGGCCCAAAACGGACACCGTGTGCAAAAGCTACGCTCAATTCTTCGTACGCCGTCTATCTAAGCCGTCCAAAAATTAAATTCCCCATTCTTTCAAAAAATGGCCGAAATCCATCACACGTCACGACGAAGTCGTGAGTTCAATCAAAAAGGGTCGCTACATTTCCAAAAAGTTCTTATGGGCCCAAAACGGACATCGTGTGCAAAAGCTACGCTCAATTCTTCGTACGCGGACTATCCAAGCCTTCCAAACATAAAATTGCTCTTTCTTTCAAAAAATGGCCGAAATCCCTCATACGTCACGATGAAGTGGTGAGTTCAATCCAAAAGGGTCGCTAATTTTCCAAAAAGTACTTACGGCCCAAAACGGACACCGTGTGCAAAAGCTACGCTCAATTCTTCGTACGTCGTCTATCTAAGCCGTCCAAACATAAAATTCCTCACTCTTTCAAAAAATGGCCGAAATCTATCATACGTCACGACGAAATCGTGAGTTCAATCCGAAAGGGTCGCTACATTTCTAAAAAGTATTTATGGGCCCAAAACGGAGACCGTGTGCAAAAGCTACGCTCAATTCTTCGTACGCCGACTATCCAAGCCTTCCAAACATAAAATTCCTCACTCTTTCAAAAAATGGCCGAAATCTATCATACGTCACGACGAAATCGTGAGTTCAATCCAAAAGGGTCGCTACATTTCTAAAAAGTATTTATGGGCCCAAAACGGAGACCGTGTGCAAAAGCTACGCTCAATTCTTCGTACGTCGACTATCCAAGCCTTCCAAACATAAAATTGCTCTTTCTTTCAAAAAATGGCCGAAATCCCTCATATGTCACGACGAAGTGGTGAGTTCAATCCAAAAGGGTTGCTACATTTCCAAAAAGTACTTATGGGCCCAAAACGAACATCGTGTGCAAAAGCTATGCTCAATTCTTCGTACGCCGACTATCCAGGCCTTCCAAACATAAAATTCCTCATTCTTTCAAGAAATGGCTGAAATTCGTCATACCTCACGATGAATTGGTGAGTTCAATCCGAAAGGGTCGCTACATTTCCAAAAAGTACTTATGGGCCCAAAACGGACACCGTGTGCAAAAGCTACGCTCAATTCTTCGTACGCCGACTATCCAAGTCTTCAAAATATAAAATTGCTCATTCTTTCGAAAAATGGCCAAAATTCCTCATACCTCACGACGAAGCAGTGAGTTCAATCAAAAACGGTCGCTACATTTCAAAAAAGTACTTATGGGCCCAAAACGGACACCGTGTGCAAAAGCTACGCTCAATTCTTCGTACGCCGACTGTCCAAGCCTTCCAAACATAAAATTCCTCATTCTTTCAAAAAATGGCCGAAATTGGTCATACGTCACGATGAAGTTGTTAGTTCAATCCAAAAGGGTCGCTACATTTTCAAAAAGTACTTATGGGCCCAAAACGGACACCGTGTGCAAAAGCTACGCTCAATTCTTCGTACGCCGACTATCCAAGCCTTACAAACATAAAACTCCTCATTCTTTCAAAAAATGGCCGAAATCCATCATACCTCATGGCGAAGTTGGGAGTTCAATCCAAAAGGGTCGCTACATTTCCAAAAAGTACTTACGGGCCCAAAACGAACACCGTGTGCAAAAGCTACGCTCAATTCTTCGTACGCCGACTATCCAAGCCTTCCAAACATAAAATTGCTCTTTCTTTCAAAAAATGGCTGAAATCCCTCATACGTCACGACGAAGTGGTGAATTCAATCCAAAAGGGTCGCTAAATTTCCAAAAAGTACTTATGGGCCCAAAACGGACACTGTGTGCAAAAGCTACGCTCAATTCTTCGTACGCCGTCTATCTAAGCCTCCCAAACATAAAATTCCTCATTCTTTCAAAAAATGGCCGAAATTCGTCATACCTCACGACGAAGTTGTGAGTTCAATCCAAAAGGGTCGCTATATTTCCAAAAAGTACTTATGGGCCCAAAACGGACACCGTGTGCAAAAATTAAGCTCAATTCTTCGTAATCGACTATCCAAGCCTTCCAAACATAAAAGTGCTAACTCTTTCAAAAAATGGCCAAAATCCCTCATACATCACGACGAAGCGGTGAGTTCAATCCAAAAGGGTCGCTACATTTCCAAAAAGTACTTATGGGCCCAAAACGGACACCGTGGGCAAAAGTTAGGCTTAATTCTTCGTACGCCGACTATCCAAGCCTTCCAAACATAAAATTGCTCTTTCTTTCCAAAAATGGCTGAAATCCCTCATACGTCACGACGAAGTGGTGAGTTCAATCCAAAAGGGTACCTAAATTTCGAAAAAGTACTTATGGGCCCAAAATGGACACCGTGCGCAAAAGCTACGCTCAATTCTTCGTATGCCGACTATCCAAGCCTTCTAAACATAAAATTCCTCAAAGTGGTGAGTTCAATCCAAAAGGGTACCTAAATTTCGAAAAAGTACTTATGGGCCCAAAATGGACACCGTGCGCAAAAGCTACGCTCAATTCTTCGTATGCCGACTATCCAAGCCTTCTAAACATAAAATTCCTCATTCCTTCAAAAAATGGCCGAAATCCGATATACGTCACGACGAAGTCGTGAGTTCGATCCGAAAGGGTAGCTACATTTCCAAAAAGTAATTATGGGCCCAAAACGGAGACCGTGTGCAAAAGCTACGCTAAATTCTTCGTACGCCGACTATCCAAGCCTTCCCAACATAAAATTGCTCTTTCTTTCAAAAAATTGCCGAAATCCCTTATACGTCACGACGAAGTGGTGAGTTCAATCCAAAAGGGTCGCTAAATTTCCAAAAAGTACTTATGGGCCCAAAACGGACACCGTGAACAAAAGTTAGGCTCAGTTCTTTGTACGTCGATTATCCAAGCCTTCAAAATATAAAATTGCTCATTCTTTCGAAAAATGGATGAGATCTGTCATATGTCACGATGAAGTCGTAAGTTTAATCCAAAAGGGTCGCTACATTTCCAAAAAGTACTTATGGGCCCAAAACGAACACCGTGTGCAAAAGCTACGCTCAATTCTTCGTACGCCGACTATCCAGGCCTTCCAAACATAAAATTCCTCATTCTTTCAAAAAATGGCCGAAATTCATAACACCTCACGACGAAGGGGTGAGTTCAATCCAAAAGGGTCGCTACATTTCCAAAAAGTACTTATGGGCCCAAAACGGACATCGTGAACAAAAGTTAGGCTCAGTTCTTTGTACGTCGATTATCCAAGCCTTCAAAATATAAAATTGCTCATTCTTTCGAAAAATGGATGAGATCTGTCATATGTCACGATGAAGTCGTGAGTTTAATCCAAAAGGGTCGCTACATTTCCAAAAAGTACTTATGGGCCCAAAACGAACACCGTGTGCAAAAGCTACGCTCAATTCTTCGTACGCCGACTATCCAGGCCTTCCAAATATAAAATTCCTCATTCTTTCAAAAAATGGCCGAAATTCGTCATACCTCACGACGAATTGGTGAGTTCAATCCAAAAGGGTCGCTACATTTCGAAAAAGTACTTATGGGCCCAAAACGGACAGCGTGTACAAAAGTTAGGCTCAATTCTTCGTACGCCGACTATCCAAGTCTTCAAAATATAAAATTGCTCATTCCTTCGAAAAATGGCCGAAATTCCTCATACCTCACGACGAAGCAGTGAGTTCAATCAAAAACGGTCGCTACATTTCAAAAAAGTACTTATGGGCCCAAAACGGACACCGTGTGCAAAAGCTACGCTCAATACTTCGTACGCCGACTGTCCAAGCCTTCCAAAATTAAAATACCTCATTCTTTCAAAAAATGGCCGAAATCGGTCATACGTCACGATGAAGTTGTGAGTTCAATCCAAAAGGGTCGCTAAATTTCGAAAAAGTACTTATGGGCCCAAAATGGACACCGTGCGCAAAAGCTACGCTCAATTCTTCGTATGCCGACTATCC
>NW_019250967.1:23181-52726 GCF_002742605.1 Olea europaea var. sylvestris
TTCGAAAAATGGCCGAAATCCCTTATAGGTCAAGACGAAGTTGTGAGTTCAATCCAAAAGGGTCGCTACATTTCTAAAAAGTACTTATGGGCCCAAAACGGACATCGTGTACAAAAGTTAGGCTCAGTTCTTTGTACGTCGATTATCCAAGCCTTCAAAATATAAAATTGCTCATTCTTTCGAAAAATGGATGAGATCTGTCATATGTCACGATGAAGTCGTAAGTTTAATCCAAAAGGGTCGCTACATTTCCAAAAAGTACTTATGGGCCCAAAACGAACACCGTGTGCAAAAGCTACGCTCAATTCTTCGTACGCCGACTCTCCAAGCGTTCCAAGTATGCTAGTGCTCAATCTTTCGAAAAATTGTCGAAATACCTCGTACATCACGATGAATTCGTGAGTACAATCCAAAACGGTCGCTACATTTCCAAAAAGTACTTAAGGGCCCAAAACGAACACCGTGTGCAAAAGCTACGCTCAATTCTTCGTACGCCGACTATCCAAGTCTTCAAAATATAAAATTGCTCATTCCTTCGAAAAATGGCCGAAATTCCTCATACCTCACGACGAAGCAGTGAGTACAATCAAAAACGGTCGCTACATTTCAAAAAAGTACTTATGGGCCCAAAACGGACACCGTGTGCAAAAGCTACGCTCAATACTTCGTACGCCGACTGTCCAAGCCTTCCATAATTAAAATACCTCATTCTTTCAAAAAATGGCCGAAATCGATCATACGTCACGATGAAGTTGTGAGTTCAATCCAAAAGGGTCGCTACATTTCCAAAAAGTACTTATGGGCCCAAAACGGACACCGTGTCCAAAAGCTACGCTCAATTCTTCGTACGCCGACTATCCAAGCCTTCCAAACATAAAATTCCTCATTCGTTCAAAAAATGGCCGAAATCCGTCATACCTCACGATGAAGTTGTGAGCTCAATCCAAAAGGGTCGCTACATTTCCAAAAAGTACTTTTGGGCCCAAAACGGACAACGTGTGCAAAAGTTACGCTCAATTCTTCGTACGCCGACTATCCAAGACTTCCAAACATAAAATTGCTCTTTCTTTCAAAAAATGGCTGAAATCCCTCATACGTCACGACGAAGTGGTGAATTCAATCCAAAAGGGTCGCTAAATTTCCAAAAAGTACTTATGGGCCTAAAACGGACACCGTGTGCAAAAGCTACGTTCAAATCTTCGTATGCCGTCTATCTAAGCCGTCCAAACATAAAATTCCTCATTCTTTCAAAAAATGGCCGAAATCTGTCATACGTCACGACGAAGTCGTGAGTTTAATCCAAAAGGGTCGCTACATTTCCAAAAAGTACTTATGGACCCAAAACGGACACCGTGTGCAAAAGCTACGTTCAATTCTTCGTACGCCGTCTATCTAAGCCGTCCAAACATAAAATTCCTCATTCTTTCAAAAAATGGCCGAAATCTGTCATACGTCACGACAAAATCGTGAGTTTAATCCAAAAGGGCCGCTGCATTTCCAAAAAGTAATTATGGGCCCAAAACGGACACCGTTTGCAAAAGCTACACTCAATTCTTCGTACGCCGACTATCCAAGCCTTCCAAACATAAAATTCCTCATTCTTTCAAAAAATGGCCGAAATCCGTCATACCTCACGACGAAGTAGTTAGTTCAATCCCAAAGGGTCGCTATATTTCCAAAAAGTATTTATGGGACCAAAACGGACACCGTGTGCAAAAATTACGCTCAATTCTTCGTACTCAACTATCCAAGCCTTCCAAATATAAAAGTACTATATCTTTCGAAAAATGGCCGAAATCCCTCATACATCACGATGAAGCGGTGAGTTCAATCCAAAAGGGTCGCTACATTTCCAAAAAGTACTTATGGGCCCAAAACGGACACCGTGTGCAAAAGTTAGGCTCAATTCTTCGTACGCCGACTATCCAAGTCTTCAAAATATAAAATTGCTCATTCCTTCGAAAAATGGCCGAAATTCCTCATACCTCACGATGAAGCAGTGAGATCAATCAAAAAGGGTCGCTACATTTCAAAAAAGTACTTGTGGGCCCAAAACGGACACCGTGTGCAAAAGCTACGCTCAATACTTCGTACGCCGACTGTCCAAGCCTTCCAAAATAAAAATACCTCATTCTTTCAAAAAATGGCCGAAATCGGTCATACGTCACGACGAAGTGGTGAGTTCAATCCAAAAGGGTCGCTACATTTTCAAAAAGTACTTATGGGCCAAAAAAGGACACCGTGTGCAAAAGCTACGCTCTATTCTTCGTACGCCGACTATCCAAGCCTTCCAAACATAAAATTGCTCTTTCCTTCAAAAAATGGCTAAAATCCCTCATACGTCACGACGAAGTTGTGAGTTCAATCCAAAAGGGTCGCTAAATTTCCAAAAAGTACTTACGGGCCCAAAACGGACACCGTGTGCAAAAGCTACGCTCAATTCTTCGTTCGCCATCTATCTATGCCGTCCAAACATAAAATTCCTCATTCTTTCAAAAAATGGCCGAAATCCGTCATACGTCACAACGAAGTCGTGAGTTCAATCCAAAAGGGTCGCTACATTTTCAAAAAGTACTTATGGGCCCAAAATGGACATTGTGTGCAAAAGCTACGCTCAATTCTTCGTACGCCGACTAACCAAGCCTTCCAAACTTAAAATTCCTCATTCCTTCAAAAAATGGCCGAAATCGGTCATACGTCACGACGAAGTTATGAGTTCAATCCAAAAGGGTCGGTACATTTCCAAAATGTACTTATGGGCCCAAAACGGACACCGTGTGCAAAAGTTGGGCTCAATTCTTCGTACGCCGACTGTCCAAGCCGTCCAAACATAAAATTCCTCATTCTTTAAAAAATTGCCGAAATCGGTCATACATTACGACGAAGTTGTGAGTTCAATCCAAAAGGGTCGCTATATTTCCAAAAAGTACTTATGGGCCCAAAATGGACACCGTGTGCAAAAGCTACGCTCAATTCTTCGTACGCCGACTATCCAAGCCTTCCAAACATAAAATTGCTCTTTCTTTCAAAAAATGGCCGAAATTCGTCATACTTCACGACGAAGTTGTGAGTTCAATCCAAAAGGGTCGATATATTTCCAAAAAGTACTTATGGGCCCAAAACGGACACCGTGTGCAAAAATTACGCCCAATTCTTCGTACTCGACTATCCAAGCCTTCCAAATATAAAAGTGCTAATTCTTTCGAAAAATGGCCGAAATCCCTCATAAATCACGACGAAGCGGTGAGTTCAATCCAAAAGGGTCGCTGCATTTTCAAAAAGTACTTATGGGCCCAAAACGGACACCGTGTGCAAAAGTTAGGCTCAATTCTTCGTACGCCGACTATCCAAGCCTTCAAAATATAAAATTGCTCATTCTTTCGAGAAATGGTCGAAATTCCTCATACCTCACGACGAAGCGGTGAGTTCAATCCAAAAGGGTCGCTACATTTTCAAAAAGTACTTATGGGCAAAAAACGGACACCGTGTGCAAAAGCTACGCTCTATTCTTCGTACGCCGACTATCCCAGCCTTCCAAACATAAAATTGCTCTTTCTTTCAAAATAGCTGAAATGATACGTCACGACGAAGTTGTGAGTTCAATCCAAAAGTGTAGCTAAATTTCCAAAAAGTACTTATGGGCCCAAAACGGACACCGTGTGCAAAAGCTACGCTGAATTCTTCGTACGCCATCTATCTAAGCCGTCCAAACGTAAAATTCCTCATTCTTTCAAAAAATGGCCAAAATCCGTCGTACGTCACAATGAAGTCGTGAGTTCAATCCAAAAGGGTCGCTACATTTCCGAAAAGTACTTATGGGCCCAAAACGGACACCGTGTGCAAAGGCTACGATCAATTCTTCGTACGCCGACTAACCAAGCCTTCCAAACATAAAATTCCTCATTCTTTCAAAAAATGGCCAAAATCGGTCATACGTCACGACAAAGTTGTGAGTTCAATCCAAAAGGGTCGCTACATTTCCAAAAAGTACTTATGGGCCCAAAACGGACACCGTGTCCAAAAGTTTGGCTCAATTCTTCGTACGCCGACTATCCAAGCCTTCAAAATATAAAATTGCTCATTCTTTCGAAAAATGGCCGAAATTCGTCATACCTCACGACGAAGCGGTGAGTTCAATCAAAAACGGTCGCTACATTTCCAAAAAGTACTTATGGGCCCAAAACTGACACCGTGTGCAAAAACTACGCTCAATTCTTCGTACGCCGACTATCCAAGCCTTCCAAATATAAAATTGCTCTTTCTTTCAAAAAATAGCTGAAATCCCTCATACGTCACGATGAAGTGGTCAATTCAATCCAAAAGAGTCGCTACGTTTTCAAAAAGTACTTATGGGCCAAAAACGGACACCGTGTGCAAAAGCTACGCTCTATTCTTCGTACGCCGGCTATCCAAGCCTTCCAAACATAAAATTGCTCTTTCTTTCAAAAAATGGCTGAAACCCCTCATAGGTCACGACGAAGTTGTGAGTTCAATCCAAAAGGGTCACTAAATTTCCAAAATGTACTTACGGGCCCAAAACGGACACCGTGTGTAAAATCTACGCTCAATTCTTCGTACGCCATCTCTCTATGCCGTCCAAAGATAAAATTCCTCATTCTTTCAAAAAATGGCCGAAATCCGTCATACGTCACAACGAAGTCGTGAGTTCAATCCAAAAGGGTCGCTACATTTCCAAAAAGTACTTATGGGCCCAAAACGGACACCGTGTGCAAAAGCTACGCTCAATTCTTCGTACGCCGACTAACCAAGCCTTCCAAACATAAAATTCCTCATTCTTTCCAAAAATGGCCGAAATCGGTCATACCTCATGACGAAGTTGTGAGTTCAATCCAAAAGGGTCGCTACATTTCCAAAAAGTAATTATGGGCCCAAAACGGACACCGTGTGCAAAAGCTACGCTCAATTCTTCGTACGCCGACTAACCAAGCCTTCCAAACATAAAATTCCTCATTCTTTCAAAAAATGCCCAAAATTGGTCATACGTCATGACGAAGTTGTGAGTTCAATCCAAAAGGGTCGCTACATTTCCAAAAAGTACTTATGGGCCCAAAACGGACACCGTGTGCTAAAGCTACGCTCAATTCTTCGTACGCCGACTGTCCAAGCCTTCCAAACATAAAATTCCTCATTCTTTCAAAAAATGGCCGAAATCCGTCATACGTCACAACGAAGTCGTGAGTTCAATCCAAAAGGGTCGCTACATTTCCAAAAAGTACTTATGGACCCAAAACGGACACCGTGTGCAAAAGTTAGGCTCAAATCTTCGTACGCCGACTATCCAAGCCTTCCAAACATAAAATTCCTCATTCTTTCAAAAAATGGCCGAAATCCGTCATACGTCACAACGAAGTCGTGAGTTCAATCCAAAAGGGTCGCTACATTTCCAAAAAGTACTTATGGACCCAAAACGGACACCGTGTGCAAAAGTTAGGCTCAAATCTTCGTACGCCGACTATCCAAGCCTTCCAAACATAAAATTCCTCATTCTTTCAAAAAATGGCCGAAATCCGTCATACGTCACAACGAAGTCGTGAGTTCAATCCAAAAGGGTCGCTACATTTCCAAAAAGTACTTATGGACCCAAAACGGACACCGTGTGCAAAAGTTAGGCTCAAATCTTCGTACGCCGACTATCCAAGCCTTCCAAACATAAAATTCCTCATTCTTTCAAAAAATGGCCGAAATCCGTCATACGTCACAACGAAGTCGTGAGTTCAATCCAAAAGGGTCGCTACATTTCCAAAAAGTACTTATGGACCCAAAACGGACACCGTGTGCAAAAGTTAGGCTCAAATCTTCGTACGCCGACTATCCAAGCCTTCCAAACATAAAATTCCTCATTCTTTCAAAAAATGGCCGAAATCCGTCATACGTCACAACGAAGTCGTGAGTTCAATCCAAAAGGGTCGCTACATTTCCAAAAAGTACTTATGGACCCAAAACGGACACCGTGTGCAAAAGTTAGGCTCAAATCTTCGTACGCCGACTATCCAAGCCTTCCAAACATAAAATTCCTCATTCTTTCAAAAAATGGCCGAAATCCGTCATACGTCACAACGAAGTCGTGAGTTCAATCCAAAAGGGTCGCTACATTTCCAAAAAGTACTTATGGACCCAAAACGGACACCGTGTGCAAAAGTTAGGCTCAAATCTTCGTACGCCGACTATCCAAGCCTTCCAAACATAAAATTCCTCATTCTTTCAAAAAATGGCCGAAATCCGTCATACGTCACAACGAAGTCGTGAGTTCAATCCAAAAGGGTCGCTACATTTCCAAAAAGTACTTATGGACCCAAAACGGACACCGTGTGCAAAAGTTAGGCTCAAATCTTCGTACGCCGACTATCCAAGCCTTCCAAACATAAAATTCCTCATTCTTTCAAAAAATGGCCGAAATCCGTCATACGTCACAACGAAGTCGTGAGTTCAATCCAAAAGGGTCGCTACATTTCCAAAAAGTACTTATGGACCCAAAACGGACACCGTGTGCAAAAGTTAGGCTCAAATCTTCGTACGCCGACTATCCAAGCCTTCAAAATATAAAATTGCTCATTCTTTCGAAAAATGGCCGAAATTCCTCATACCTCACGACGAAGCGGAGAGTTCAATCGAAAACGATCGCTACATTTCCCAAAAGTACTTATGGGCCCAAAACGGAAACCGTGTGCTAAAGCCACACTCAATTCTTCGTACGCCGACTGTCCAAGCCTTCCAAACATAAAATTCCTCATTCTTTCAAAAAATGGCCGAAATCCGTCATACGTCACGATGAGGTGATGAGTTCAATCCAAAAGGGCCGCTAAATTTCCAAAAAGTACTTATGGGCCCAAAACGGATACAGTGTGCAAAAGCTACGCTCAATTCTTCGTATGTCGACTATCCAAGCCTTCCAAACATAAAATTCCTCATTCTTTCAAAAAATGGTCGAAATCCGTCATACCTCACGATGAAGTTGTGAGTTCAATCCAAAAAAGTCGCTGTATTTCCAAAAAGTACTAATGGGCCCAAAACGGACACCGTGTGCAAAAATTACGCTCAATTCTTCGTACTTGACTATCCAAGCTTTCCAAATATAAAAGTGCTAATTCTTTCGAAAAATGGCCGGAATCCCTCATACGTCACGACGAAGTGGTGAGTTCAAAGCAAAAGGGTCGCTATATTTCCAAAAAGTACTTATGGGCCCAAAACCGACACCGTGTGCAAAAGTTAGGCTCAATTCTTCGTACGCCGATTTTCCAAGCCTTCAAAATATAAAATTGCTCATTCTATCGAAAAATGGCTAAAATCTGTCATACGTCACGACGAAATGGTGAGTTCAATCCAAAAGGGTCGCTACATTTCCAAAAAGTACTTATGGGCCCAAAACGGACACCATGTGCAAAAGTTAGGCTCAATTCTTCGTACGCCGACTATCCAAGCCTTCGAAATATAAAATTGCTCATTCTTTCAAAAATGGCCGAAATTCCTCATACCTCACGATGAAGCGGTGAGTTCAATCAAAAACGGTCGCTACATTTCCAAAAAGTACTTATGGGCCCAAAACGGACGCCGTGTGCAAAAGCTATGCTCAATTCTTCGTACGCCGTCTATCTAAGCCGTCCAAACATAAAATTCCTCATTCTTTCAAAAAATGGCCGAAATCTGTCATACGTCACGACAAAGTCATGAGTTTAATCCAAATGGGTCGCTACATTTTCAAAAAGTACTTATGGTCCCAAAACGGACCCCGTGTGCAAAAGCTACGCTCAATTCTTCGTACGCCGACTATCCAAGCCTTCCAAACATAAAATTCCTCATTCTTTCAAAAAATGGCCGAAATCGGTCATACGTCGCGACGAAGTTGTGAGTTCAATCCAAAAGGGTCGCTATATTTCCAAAAAGTACTTATGGGCCCAAAACGGACACCGTGTGCAAAAGCTACGCTCAATTCTTCGTACGCCGACTATCCAAGCCTTCCAAACATAAAATTCCTCATTCTTTCAAAAAATGGCCGAAATCTGTCATACGACACGACGAAGTGGTGAGTTCAATCCAAAAGGGTCGCTACATTTTCGAAAAGTACTTATGGGCCAAAAACGGACACCGTGTGCCAAAGCTACGCTCTATTCTTCGTACGCCGACTATCCAAGCCTTTCAAACATAAAATTGCTCTTTCTTTCAAACAAATGGCTGAAATCCCTCATACGTCACGACGAAGTTGTGAGTTCAATCCAAAAGGGTCGTTAAATTTCCAAAAAGTACTTATGGGCCCAAAACGGACACCGTGTGCAAAAGCTACGCTCAATTCTTCGTACGCCATCTATCTAAGCCGTCCAAACATAAAATTCCTCATTTTGTCAAAAAATGGCCGAAATCCGTCATACGTCACAACAAAGTTATGAGTTCAATCCAAAAGGGTCGCTACATTTCCAAAAAGTACTTATGGGCCCAAAACGGACACCGTGTGCAAAAGTTAGGCTCAATTCTTCGTACGCCGACTATCCAAGCCTTCAAAATATAAAATTGCTCATTCTTTCAAAAAATTGCCGAAATACCTCATACCTCACGATGAACCGGAGAGTTCAATCAAAAACGGTCGCTACATTTCCAAAAAGTACTTATGGGCCCAAAACGGACACCGTGTGCTAAAGCTGCGCTCAATTCTTCAGACGCCGACTGTCCAAGCCTTCCAAACATAAAATTTCTCATTCTTTCAAAAAATGGCCGAAATCGGTCATACGTCACGACGAAGTTGTGAATTCAATCCAAAAGGGTACCTACATTTCCAAAAAGTACTTATGGGCCCAAAACGGACACCGCGTCCAAAAGCTACGCTCAATTCTTCGTACGCCGACTATCCAAGCCTTCCAAACATAAAATTGCTCTTTCTTTCAAAAAATGGCTGAAATCCCTCATACGTCACGATGAAGTGGTGAATTCAATCCAAAAGGGTCGCAAAATTTCCAAAAAGTACTTTGGGCTCAAAACGGACACCGTGTGCAAAAGCTACGCTCAATTCTTCGTACGCCGTCTATCAAAGCCGTCCAAACATAAAATTCCTCTTTCTTTCAAAAAATGGCCGAAATCTATCATACGTCACGACGAAGTGGTGAGTTTAATCCAAAAGGGTCGCTACATTTCCAAAAAGTACTTATGGGCCCAAAACAGACACCGTGCGCAAAAGCTACGCTCAATTCTTCGTACGCCGACTATCCAAGCCTTCCAAACATAAAATTCCTCATTCTTTCAAAAAATGGCCAAAATCACTCATACCTCACAACAAAGTCGTGAGTTCAATCCAAAAGGGCCGCTACATTTCCAAAAAGTACTTATGGGCCCAAAACGGACACCCTGTGCAAAAATTATGCTCAATTCTTCGTACTCGACTATCCAAGCCTTCCAAATATAAAAGTGCTAATTCTTTCGAAAAATAGCCGAAATCCCTCATACATCACGACGAAGCGGTGAGTTCAATCCAAAAGGGTCGCTACATTTCCAAAAAGGACTTATGGGCCCAGAACGGACACCGTGTGCAAAAGGGACGCTCAATTCTTCGTACGCCGACTATCCAAGCTTTCCAAACATAAAATTGCTCTTTCTTTCAAAAAATGGCTGAAATCCCTCATACGTCCCGACGAAGAGGTGAGTTCAGTCCAAAAGGGTCGCGACATTTCCAAAAAGTACTTATGAGCCCAAAACGGACACCGTGTCCAAAAGCTACGCTCAATTCTTCGTACGCCGACTATCCAAGCCTTCCTAACATAAAATTCCTCATTCTTTCAAAAAATGGCCGAAATCCGTCATACGTCCCGACGAAGAGGTGAGTTCAGTCCAAAAGGGTCGCGACATTTTCAAAAAGTACTTATGGGCCTAAAAGGGACACCGTGTGCAAAAGCTAAGCTCAATTCTTCGTACGCCGACTATCCAAGCCTTCCAAACATAAAATTGCTCTTTCTTTCAAAAAATGGCCGAAATCCCTCATACGTCATGATGAAGTGGTGAGTTCAGTCCAAAAGGGTCACTAAATTTCCAAAAAGTACTTATGGGCCCAAAACGGACACTGTGTGCAAAAGCCACGCTCAATTCTTCGTACGCCGTCTATCTAAGCCGTCCAAACATAAAATTCCTCATTCTTTCAAAAAATGGCCGAAATTCGTCATACGTCACGACGAAGACGTGAGTTTAATCTAAAAGGGTCGCTACATTTCCAAAAAGTACTTATGGGCCCAAAACGGACACCGTGTGCAAAAGCTTCACTCAATTCTTTGTACGCCGACTAGCCAAGCCTTCCAAACATAAAATTCCTCATTCTCTAAAAAAATGGCCGAAATTCGTAATTCCTCACGACGAAGTGGTGAGTTCAATCCAAAAGGGTCGCTACATTTCCAAAAAGTACTTATGGGCCCAAAACGGACACCGTGTGCAAAAGTTAGGCTCAATTCTTCGTACGCCGATTATCTAAGCCTTCAAAATATAAAATTGCTCATTCTTCCCAAAAATGGCCGAAATCCGTTATACGTCACGACGCAGTCGTGAGTTTAATCCAAAAGGGTCGCTACATTTCCAAAAAGTACTTATGGGCCCAAAACGGACACCGTGTGCAAAAGCTACGCTAAATTCTTCGTACGCCGACTATCCAAGCCTTCCAAACATAAAATTCCTCATTCTTTCAAAATATGGCCGAAATCCGTCATACGTCACGACGAAGTTGTGAGTTCAATCCAAAATGGTCACTATATTTCCAAAAAGTACTTATGGGCCCAAAACGGACACCGTGTGCAAAAATTACGCTCAATTCTTCGTACTCGACAATCCAAGCCTTCCAAATATAAAAGTGCTAATTCTTTCGGAAAATGGCCGAAATCTCTCATACATTACGACGAAGCGGTGAGTTCAATCCAAAATGGTCGCTACATTTCCAAAAAGTACTTATGGGCCCAAAACGGACACCGTGTGCAAAAGTTAGGCTCAATTCTTCGTACGCCGACTATCCAAGCCTTCAAAATATAAAATTGCGCATTCTTTCGAAAAATGGCCGAAATTCCTCATACCTCACGACGAAGCGGTGAGTTCAATCAAAAACGGTCGCTACATTTCCAAAAAGTACTTATGGGCCCAAAATGGACACCGTGTGCAAAAGCTTCGCTCAATTCTTCGTACGCCGACTATCCAAGCTTTCCAAACATAAAATTCCTCATTCATTCAAAAAATGGCCAAAATCTGTCATACGTCACGACGAAGTGGTGAGTTCAATCCAAAAGGGTCGCTACATTTTCAAAAAGTACTTATGGGCCAAAAACGGACTCCGTGTGCAAAAGCTACGCTCTATTCTACGTACGCCGACTATCCAAGCCTTCCAAACATAAAATTGCTCTTTCTTTCAAAAAATGGCTGAAATCCCTCATACGTCACGACGAAGTTGTGAGTTCAATCCAAAAGGGTCGCTAAATTTCCAAAAAGTACTTATGGGCCCAAAACGAACACCGTGTGCAAAAGCTACGCTCAATTCTTCGTACGCCGACTATCCAAGCCTTCCAAGCATAAAATTCCTCATTCTTTCAAAAAATGGCTGAAATCCGTCATACCTAATGACGAAGTTGTGAGTTCAATCCAAAAGGGTCGCTACATTTCCAAAAAGTACTTATGGGCCCAAAACGGACACCGTGTGCAAAAGTTAGGCTCTATTCTTCGTACGCCGACTATCCAAGCCTTCGAAATATAAAATTGCTCATTCTTTCGAAAAATGGCCGAAATTCCTCATACCTTACGACGAAGCGGTGAGTTCAATCCAAAAGGGTGGCTAAATTTCCAAAAAGTACTTATGGGCCCAAAACGGACGTCGTGTGCAAAAATTACGCTCAATTCTTCGTACTCGACTATCCAAGCCTTCCAAATATAAAAGTGCTAATTCTTTCGAAAAATGGCCGAAATCCCTCATACCTCACGACGAAGCGGTGAGTTCAATCCAAAAGGGTCGCTACATTTCCAAAAAGTACTTATGCGCCCAAAACGGACACCGTGTGCAAAAGTTAGGCTCAATTCTTCGTACGCCGACTATCCAAGCCTTCGAAATATAAAATTGCTCATTCTTTCGAAAAATGGCCGAAATTCCTCATGCCTCACGATGAAGTGATGAGTTAAATCCAAAAGGGTCGCTACATTTCCAAAAAGTACTTATGGGCCCAAAACGGACACCGTGTGCAAAAATTAGGCTCAATTCTTCGTACGCCGACTATCCAAGCCTTCAAATTATCAAATTGCTCATTCTTTCAAAAAATGGCCGAAATCCCTCATAGGTCACGACGATGTTGTGAGTTCAATCCGAAAGGGTCGCTACATTTCCAAAAAGTACTTATGGGCCCAAAACAGACACCGTGTGCAAAAGTTTGGCTCAATTCTTCGTACGCCGACTATCCAAGCCTTCAAAATATAAAATTGCTCATTCTTTCGAAAAATGGCTGAAATTCCTCATACCTAATGACGAAGCGGTGAGTTCAATCCAAAAGGGTCGCTAAATTTCCAAAAAGTACTTATGGGCCCAAAACGAACACCGTGTGCAAAAGCTACGCTCAATTCTTCGTACGCCGACTATCCAAGCCTTCCAAACATAAAATTCCTCATTCTTTCAAAAAAAGGCTAAAATCCGTCATACCTAATGACGAAGTTGTGAGTTCAATCCAAAAGGGTCGCTACATTTCCAAAAAGTACTTATGGGCCCAAAACGGACACCGTGTGCAAAAGTTAGGCTCAATTCTTCGTACGCCGACTATCTAAGCCTTCAAAATATAAAATTGCTCATTCTTTCAAAAAATTGCCAAAATTCCTCATACGTCACGACGAAGCGGTGAGTTCAATCAAAAACGGTCGCTACATTTCCAAAAAGTACCTATGGGCCCAAAATGGACACCATGTGCAAAAGCTACACTCAATTCTTCGTACGCCGACTATCCAAGCCTTCCAAACATAAAATTCCTCATTCTTTCAAAAAATGGCCAAAATTTGTCATACGTCACGACGAAGTGGTGAGTTCAATCCAAAAGGGTCGCTACATTTTCAAAATGTACTTATGGGCCAAAAACGGACACCGTGTGCAAAAGCTACGCTCTATTCTTTGTATGCCGACTATCCAAGCCTTCCAAACATAAAATTGCTCTTTCTTTCAAAAAATGGCTGAAATCCCTCATACGTCACGACGAAGTTGTGAGTTCAATCCAAAAGGGTCGCTAAATTTCCAAAAATTACTTGTGGGCCCAAAATGGACAGCGTGTGCAAAAGCTATGCTCAATTCTTCGTACGCCGACTATCCAAGCCTTCCAAACATAAAATTCCTCATGCTCTCAAAAAATGGCCGAAATCTGTCATACGTCACGACGAAGTGGTGAGTTCAATCCAAAAGGGTCGCTACATTTTCAAAAAGTACTTATGGGCTAAAAACGGACACCGTGTGCAATAGCTACGCTCTATTCTTCGTACGCCGACTATCCATGCCTTCCAAATATAAAATTGCTCATTCTTTCAAAAAATGGACGAAATTCCTCATGCCTCACGATGAAGTGATGAGTTAAATCTAAAAGGGTCGCTACATTTCCAAAAAGTACTTATGGGCCCAAAACGGACACCGTGTGCAAAAGTTAGGCTCAATTCTTCGTACGCCGACTATCCAAGCCTTCAAATTATAAAATTGCTCATTCTTTCGAAAAATGGCCGAAATCCCTCATAGGTCACGACGAAGTTGTGAGTTCAATCCGAAAGGGTCGCTACATTTCCGAAAAGTACTTATGGGCCCAAAACGGACACCGTGTGCAAAAGTTTGGCTCAATTCTTCGTACGCCGACTATCCAAGCCTTCAAAATATAAAATTGCTCATTCTTTCGAAAAATGGCCGAAATCCCTCATAGGTCACAACTTGTGAGTTCAATCCGAAAGGGTCGCTACATTTCCAAAAAGTACTTATGGGCCCAAAACGGACACCGTGTGCAAAAGTTTGGCTCAATTCTTCGTACGCCGACTATCCAAGCCTTCAAAATATAAAATTGCTCATTCTTTCGAAAAATGGCAGAAATTCCTCATACCTCACGATGAAGCGGTGAGTTCAATCCAAAACGGTCGCTACATTTCCAAAAAGTACTTACGGGCCCAAAACGGACACCGTGTGCAAAAGCTACGCTCAATTCTTCGTACGCCGACTATCCAAGCCTTCCAAACATAAAATTGCTCTTTCTTTCAAAAAATGGCCAAAATCCCTCATACATCACGATGAAGTGGTGAGTTCAATCCAAAACGGTCGCAACATTTCCAAAACGTACTTATGGGCCCAAAATGGACACCGTGTGCAAAAGTTACGCTCAATACTTCGTATGCCGACTATCCAAGCGTTCCAAATATAAAAGTGGTCATTCTATTAAAAAATAGTCGAAATTCCTCAGACGTCAGGACGACGTTGTGAGTTCAATCCAAAACGGTCGCTATATTACCAAAAAGTACTTATGGACCCAAAACGGACACCGTGTGCAAAGGTTAAGCTCAATTCTTCGTTCGCCGACTATCCAAGCCTTCAAAATATAAAATTACTCATTCTTTCGAAAAATGGTCGAAATTCCTCATACCTCACGATGAAGCGGTGAGTTCAATCCAAAAGGGTCGCTACATTTTCAAAAAGTACTTATGGGCCCAAAACGGACACCGTGTGCAAAAGCTAAGCTCAATACTTCGTATGCCGACTATCCAAGCCTTCCAAACATAAAATTGCTCTTTCCTTCAAAAAGTGGCCGAAATCCCTCATACGTCACGACGAAGTGGTTAGTTCAATCCAAGAGGGTCGCTACATTTCCAAAAAGTACTTATGGGCCTAAAATGGACACCGTATGCCAAAGCTACGCTCAATTCTTCGTATGCCGACTATCTAAGCCGTCCAAACATAAAATTCCTCATTCTTTCAAAAAATGGCTGAAATCTGTCATACGTCACGACGAAGTCGTGAGTTTAATCCAAAAGGGTCGCTACATTTCCAAAAAGTACTTATGGGCCCAAAACGGACACCGTGTGCAAAAGCTATGCTCAATTCTTCGTACGCCGACTATCCAAGCCTTCCAAAAGTAAAATTCCTCATTCTTTCAAAAAATGGCGGAAATCCGTCATACCTAACGATGAAGTAGTGAGTTCAATCCAAAAGGGTCGCTACATTTCCAAAAAGTACTTATGGGCCTAAAACGGACACCGTGTGCAAAAGTTTGGCTCAATTCTTCGTACGCCGACTTTCCAAGCCTTCAAAATATAAAATTGTTCATTCTTTCGAAAAATGGCTGAAATTCCTCATACCTCACGACGAAGCGGTGAGTGCAATCCAAAAAGGTCGCTACATTTCCAAAAAGTACTTACGGGCCCAAAACGGACAGCGTGTGCAAAAGCTACGCTCAATTCTTCGTACGCCGACTACCGAAGCCTTCCAAACATAAAATTGCTCTTTCTTTCAAAAAATGGCCGAAATCCCTCATACATCACGATGAAGTGGTGAGTTCAATCCAAAATGGTCGCTACATTTTCAAAACGTACATATGGGCCCAAAATGGACACCGTGTGCAAAAGTTACGCTCAATACTTCGTATGCCGACTATCCAAGCGTTCCAAATATAAAAGTGGTCATTCTATTAAAAAATAGTCGAAATTCCTCAGACGTCAGGACGACGTTGTGAGTTCAATCCAAAACGGTCGCTATATTTTCAAAAAGTACTTATGGGCCCAAAACGGACACCGTGTGCAAAAGTTACGCTCAATTCTTCGTACGCCGACTATCCAAGCCTTCAAAATATAAAATTACTAATTCTTTTGAAAAATGGAAGAAATTCCTCATACCTCACGACGAAGCGATGAGTTAAATCCAAAAGGGTCGCTTCATTTCCAAAAAGTACTTATGGGCCCAAAACGAACACCGTGTGCAAAAGTTAGGCTCAATTCTTCGTACGCCGACTATCCAAGCCTTCAAATTATAAAATTCCTTATTTTTTTCGAAAAATGGCCGAAATCCCTCATAGGTCACGACGAAGTTGTGAGTTCAATCCAAAGGGGTTGCTACATTTCCAAAAAGTACTTATGGGCCCAAAACGGACACCGTGTGCAAAAGTTTGGCTCAATTCTTCGTACGCCGACTATCCAAGCGTTCCAAATATGCAAGTGCTCACTCTTTTGAAAAATGCCCGAAATCCCTCATACGTCACAATGAAGTTGTGAGTTAAATACAAAACGGTCGTTACATTTCCAAAAAGGACTTACGGGCCCAAAACGAACACCGTGTGCAAAAGTTAGGCTCAATTCTTCGTACGCCGACTATCCAAGCCTTCCAAACATAAAATTGCTCTTTCTTTCAAAAAATGGCCGAAATCCCTCATACGTCACGACGAAGTGGTGAGTTCATTCCAAAAGGGTCGCTACATTTCCAAAACGTACTTATGGGCCCAAAATGGACACCGTGTGCAAAAGTTACGCTCAATACTTCGTATGCCGACTATCCAAGCGTTCCAAATATAAAAGTGGTCATTCTATTAAAAAATAGTCGAAATCCCTCAGGCGTCAGGACGACGTTGTTAGTTCAATCCAAAACGGTCGCTATATTTCCAAAAAGTACTTACGGGCCCAAAACGAACACCGTGTGCAAAAATTACGCTCAATCCTTCGTACGTCGACTATCCAAGCCTTCCAAATATAAAAGTGCTATTTCTTTCAAAAAATGGCTGAAATCTATCATACGTCACGACGAAGTGGCGAGTTCAATCCAAAACGGACGCTATATTTCCAAAAAGTACTTACGGGCCCAAAATGGACCCCGTGTGCAAAAGTTAGGCTCAATTCTTCGTCCGTCGACTCTCCAAGCGTTCTAAATATACAAGCGGTACATTTCCAAAAAGTACTTATGGGCCCAAAACGGACACCGTGTGTAAAAGTTACGCTCAATTCTTCGTACGCCGACTATCCATGCTTTCCAAATATAAAAATACTCATTCTTTCGAAAAATGGACAAAATTCCTCATACCTCACGACGAAGCGGTGAGTTCAATCCAAAAGGGTCGCTACATTTCCAAAAAGTAGTTATGGGCCCAAAACGGACACCGTGTACAAAAGTAAGGCTCAATTCTTCGTACGCCGATTATCCAAGCCTTCAAATTATAAAATTGCTCATTCTTTCGAAAAATGGCCAAAATTCCTCATACCTCACGATGAAGCGGTGAGTTCAATCCAAAACGGTAGCTACATTTCCAAAAACTACTGATGGGCCCAAAACGGACACCGTGCGCAAAAGCTACGCTCAATTCTTTGTATGCCGACTATCCAAGTCTTCCAAACATAAAATTCCTCATTCTTTCAAAAAATGCCGAAATCCATCATACGTCACGACAAAGTTGTGAGTTCAATCCAAAAAGGATCGCTACATTTTCACAAAGTACTTATGGGCCCAAAACGGACCCCTTGTGCAAAAGCTACGCTCAATTCTTCGTACGCCGACTATCCAAGCCTTCCAAACATAAAATTCCTCATTCTTTCAAAAAATGGCCGAAATCCGTAACACCTCACGATGAAGTGGTGAGTACAATCCAAAAGGGTCGCTATATTCTTTCGAAAAATGGACAAAATTCCTCATACCTCACGATGAAGTGGTGAGTACAATCCAAAAGGGTCGCTATATTCTTTCGAAAAATGGACAAAATTCCTCATACCTCACGATGAAGTGGTGAGTACAATCCAAAAGGGTCGCTATATTCTTTCGAAAAATGGACAAAATTCCTCATACCTCACGATGAAGTGGTGAGTACAATCCAAAAGGGTCGCTATATTCTTTCGAAAAATGGACAAAATTCCTCATACCTCACGATGAAGCGGTGAGTTCAATCCAAAACGGTCGCTACACTTCCAAAAAGTACTTACGGGCCGAAAACGGACACCTTGTGCAAAAGCTACGCTGAATTCTTCGTACGCCGACTACCCAAGCCTTCCAAACATAAAATTGCTCTTTATTTCAAAAAATGGCCGAAATCCCTCATACGTCATGATGAAGTGGTGAGTTCAATCCAAAACGGTCGCTACATTTCCAAAACGTACTTATGGGCCCAAAATGGACACCGTGTGCAAAAGTTACGCTCAATACTTCGTATGCCGACTATCCAAGCGTTCCAAATATAAAAGTGGTCATTCTATTAAAAAATAGTTGAAATCCCTCAGACGTCAGACGACGTTGTTAATTCAATCCAAAACGGTCGCTATATTTCCAAAAAGTACTTATGGGCCCAAAACGAACACCGTGTGCAAAAATTACGCTCAATCCTTCGTACGTCGACTATCCAAGCCTTCCAAATATAAAAGTGCTAATTCTTTCAAAAAATGGCCGAAATCCCTCATACATCACGACGAAGTGGTGAGTTCAATCCAAAACGGTCGCTATATTTCCAAAAAGTACTTATGGGCCCAAAACGGACACCGTGTGTAAAAGTTAGGCTCAATTCTTCGTACAACGACTATCCATGCCTTCCAAATATAAAATTGGTCATTCTTTCAAAAAATGGACAAAATTTCTCATACCTCACGACGAAGCGGTGAGTTCAATCCAAAAGGGTCGCTACATTTCCAAAAAGTACTTATGGGCCCAAAACGGACACCGTGTGCAAAAGTTTGGCTCAATTCTTCATACGCCGACTATCCAAGCCTTCAAAATATAAAATTGCTCATTCTTTCGAAAAATGGCTGAAATTCCTCATACCTCACGACGAAGTGGTGAGTTCAATCCAAAACGGTCGCTATATTTCCAAAAAGTACTTACGGGCCCAAAATGGACACCGTGTGCAAAAGCTACGCTCAATTCTTCGTACGCCGACTATCCAAGCCTTCCAAACATAAAATTGCTCTTTCTTTCAAAAAATGGCCGAAATCCCTCATACGTCACGATGAAGTGGTGAGTTCAATCCAAAACGGTCGCTACATTTCCAAAACGTACTTATGGGCCCAAAATGGACACCGTGTGCAAAAGTTACGCTCAATACTTCGTATGCCGACTATCCAAGCGTTCCAAATATATAAGTGGTCATTCTATTAAAAAATAGTCGAAATCCCTCAGGCGTCAGGACGACGTTGTTAGTTCAATCCAAAACGGTCGCTATATTCCCAAAAAGTACTTCTGGGCCCAAAACGGACACCGTGTGCAAAAATTACGCTCAATCCTTCGTACGTCGACCATCCAAGCCTTCCAAATATAAAAGTGCTAATTCTTTCAAAAAATGGCCGAAATCCCTCATACATCACGACGAAGTGGTGAGTTCAATCCAAAACGGTCGCTATATTTCCAAAAAGTACTTATGGGCACAAAACGGACACCGTGTGCAAAAGTTACGCTCAATTCTTCGTACGCCGACTATCCATGCTTTCCAAATATAAAATTGGTCATTCTTTCAAAAAATGGACAAAATTCCTCATACCTCACGACGAAGCGGTGAGTTCAATCCAAAAGGGTCGCTACATTTCCAAAAAGTAGTTATGGGCCCAAAACGGACACCGTGTGCAAAAGTAAGGCTCAATTCTTCGTACGCCGACTATCCAAGCCTTCAAATTATAAAATTGCTCATTCTTTCGAAAAATGGCCAAAATTCCACATACCTCACGATGAAGGGGTGAGTTCAATCCAAAACGGTCGCTACATTTCCAAAAACTACTTATGGACCCAGAACGGACACCGTGCGCAAAAGCTACGCTCAATTCTTCGTACGCCGACTATCCAAGCCTTCCAAACATAAAATTCCTCATTCTTTCAAAAAATGGCCGAAATCCATCATACGTCACGACAAAGTTGTAAGTTCTATCCAAAAAGGATCGCTACATTTTGAAAAAGTACTTATGAGCCCAAAACGGACACCGTGTGCAAAAGCTACGCTCAATTCTTCGTACGCCGACTATCCAAGCCTTCCAAACATAAAATTCCTCATTCTTTCAAAAAATGGCCGAAATCCGTAACACCTCACGACGAAGTGGTGAGTTCAATCCAAAAGGGTCGCTACATTTCCAAAAAGTACTTATGGGCCCAAAACAGACACTGTGTGCAAAAGATACGCTCAATTCTCCGTACGCCGACTAACCAAGCCTTCCAATTATAAAATTCCTCATTCTTTAAAAAAATGGCCAAAATCCATCATACCTCACAACGAAGTGGTGAGTTCAATCCAAAAGGGTCGCTACATTTCCAAAAAGTACTTATGGGCCCAAAACGGACACCGTGTGCAAAAGTTAGGCTCAATTCTTCGTACGCCGATTATCCTAGCCTTCCAAACATAAAATTGCTCATTCTTTAAAAAAATGGCCGAAATCCCTCATACGTCACGATGAAGCAGTGAGTTCAATCCAAAACGATCGCTACATTTCCAAAAATTACTTATGGGCCCAAAACGGGCACTGTGTGCAAAAGTTAGGCTCAATTCTTCGTACGCCGACTATCCAAGCCTTCAAAACATAAAATTCCTCATTCTTTCGAAAAATGGCCAAAATTCCTCATACCTCACGACGAAGCGGTGAGTTCAATCAAAAACGGTCGCTACATTTCCAAAAAGTACTGATGGGCCCAAAACGGACACCGTGTGCAAAAGCTACGCTCAATTCTTCGTACGCCAACTGTCCAAGCTTTCCAAACATATAATTCCTCATTCTTTCAAAAAATGGCTGAAATCCCTCATACGTCACGACGAAGTGGTGAGTTCAATCCAAAAGGGTCGTTAAATTTAAAAAAAGTACTTATGGGCCCAAAACGGACACCGTGTGCAAAAGCTACGCTCAATTCTTCGTACGCCGTCTATCTAAGCCGTCCAAACATAAAATTCCTCATTCTTTCAAAAAATGGCCGAAATCTTCCAAAAAGTACTTATGGGCCCGAAACGGACACCGTGTGCAAAAGCTACGCTCAATTCTTCGTACGCCGTCTATCTAAGCCGTCCAAACATAAAATTCCTCATTCTTTCAAAAAATGGCCGAAATCCGTAGCAACTCACGACGAAGTGGTGAGTTCAATCCAAATGGGTCGCTACATTTCCAAAAAGTACTTATGGGCCCTAAACGGACACTGTGTGCAAAAGCTACGCTCAATTCTTCGTACGCCGACTAACCAAGCCTTCCAATTATAAAATTCCTCATTCTTTCAAAAAATGGCCGAAATCCATCATACCTCACAACGAAGTGGTGAGTTCAATCCAAAAGGGTCGCTACATTTCCAAAAAGTACTTATGGGCCCAAAACGGACACCGTGTGCAAAAGTTAGGCTCAATTCTTCGTACGCCGATTATCCTAGCCTTCAAAATATAAAATTGCTCATTCTTTTAAAAAATGGCCGAAATCTGTCATACGTCACGATGAAGTTGTGAGTTCAATCCAAAAGGGTCGCTAGATTTCCAAAAAGTACCTATGGGCCCAAAACGGACACCGTGTGCAAAAGTTAGGCTCAATTCTTCGTACGCCGACTATCCAAGCCTTCAAAATACAAAATTGCTCATTCTTTCGAAAATTGGCCGAAATTCCTCGTACCTCACGACGAAGCGGTGAGTTCAATCAAAAACGGTCGCTACATTTCCAAAAAGTACTTATGGGCCCAAAATGGACACCGTGTGCAAAAGCTACGCTCAATTCTTCGTACGCCGACTGTCCAAGCTTTCCAAACATATAATTCCTCATTCTTTCAAAAAATGGCTGAAATCTCTCATACGTCACGACGAAGTGGTGAGTTCAATCCAAAAAGGTCGTTAAATTTAAAAAAAGTACTTATGGGCCCAAAACGGACACCGTGTGCAAAAGCTACGCTCAATTCTTCGTACGCCGACTCCAAAAGGGTCGTTACATTTCCAAAAAGTACTTATGGGCCCAAAACGGACACCGTGTGCAAAAGCTACGCTCAATTCTTCGTACGCCGTCTATCTAAGCCGTCCAAAGATAAAATTCCTCATTCTTTCAAAAAATGGCCGAAATCTGTCATACGTCACGACGAAGTCTTGACTTTAATCCAAAAGGGTCGTTACATTTCCAAAAAGTACTTACGGGCTCAAAACGGACACCGTGTGCAAGAGCTACGCTCAATTCTTCATACGCCGACTATCCAAGCCTTCCAAACATAAAATTCCTCATTTTTTAAAAAAATGGCCGAAATCCGTCATACCTCACGACAAAGTTGTGAGTTCAATCCAAAAGGGTCGCTATATTTTCAAAAAGTACTTATAGGCCCAAAACGGACACCGTGTGCAAAAATTACGCTCAAATCTTCGTGCGCTGACTATCCATGCTTTCCAAATATAAAATTGCTCATTCTTTCGAAAAATGGACAAAATTCCTCATACCTCACGACGAAGCGGGGAGTTCAATCCAAAAGGGTCGCTATATTTCCAAAAAGTACTTATGGGTCCAAAACGGACACCGTGTGCAAAAGTTAGGCTCAATTCTTCGTACGCCGACTATCCAAGCCTTCAAATTATAAAATTGCTCATGCTTTCGAAAAATGGCCAAAATTCCTCATACCTCACGACGAAGCGGTGAGTTCAATCCAAAACGGTCGCTAAATTTCCAAAAAGTACTTATGGGCCCAAAATGGACATCGTGTGCGAAAGCTTCGCTCAATTCTTCATACACCGACTATCCAAGCCGTCCAAACATAAAATTCCTCATTCTTTCAAAAATGGCCGAAATTCGTCATACGTCACGACGGAGTCGTGAGTTCAATCCAAAAGGGTCACTACATTTCCAAAAAGTACTTATGGGCCCAAAACGGACACCGTGTGCAAAAGCTACGCTCAATTCTTCGTACGCCGACTATCCAAGCCTTCCAAACATAAAATTGCTCTTTCCTTCAAAAAATGCCCGAAATTCCTCATACGTCACGACGAAGTGGTGAGTTCAATCCAAAAGGGTCGCTAAATTTCCAAAAAGTACTTATGGGCCCGAAACGGACATCGTGTGCAAAAGCTACGCTCAATTCTTCGTACGCCGACTATCTAAGCCGTCCAAACATAAAATTCGTCATTCTTTCAAAAAATGGCCAAAATTCGTCATACGTCACGACGAAGTGGTGAGTTCAATCCAAAAGGGTCGCTACATTTTCAAAAAGTACTTACGGGCCCAAAACGGACACCGTGTGCAAAAGTTAAGCTCAATTCTTCGTACACCGACTATCCAAGCCTTCCAAACATAAAATTTCTCATTCTTTCGAAAAATGGCCGAAATTCCTCATACCTCACGACGAGGTGGTGAGTTCAATCCAAAAGGGTCGCTAAATTTCCAAAAAGTACTTATTGGCCCAAAACGGACATCGGGTGCAAAAGCTACGCTCAATTCTTCGTATGCTGACTATCCAAGCCTTCCAAACATAAAATTGCTCTTTCCTTCAAAAAGTGGCCGAAATCCCTCATACGTCACGACGAAGTGGTGAGTTCAACCCAAGAGGGTCGCTACATTTCCAAAAAGTACTTATGGGCCCAAAACGGACAACATATGCCAAAGCTACGCTCAATTCTTCGTACGCCGACTATCTAAGCCGTCCAAACATAAAATTCCTCATTCTTTCAAAAAATGGCCGAAATCCCTCATACGTCAGGACGAAGTGGTGAGTTCAATCCAAAAGGGTCGCTACATTTCCAAAAAGTACTTACGGGCCCAAAACGGACACCGTGTACAAAAGTTAAGCTCAATTCTTCGTACGCCGATTATCCAAGCCTTCCAAACATAAAATTGCTCATTCTTTTAAAAAATGGCCGAAATCCCTCATACGTCACGACGAAGTGGTGAGTTCAATCCAAAAGGGTCGCTAAATTTCCAAAAAATACTTATGGGCCCAAAACGGACATCGTGTACAAAAGCTACGCTCAATTCTTCGTACGCCGACTATCCAAGCCTTCCAAACATAAAATTCCTCATTTTTTAAAAAAATGGCCGAAATCAGTCATACCTCATGACGAAGTTGTGAGTTCAATCCAAAAGGGTCGCTATATTTCCAAAAAGTACTTATAGGCCCAAAACGGACACCGTGTGCAAAAATTACGCTCAAATCTTCATACGCCGACTATCCATGCTTTCCAAATATAAAATTACTCATTCTTTCGAAAAATGGACAAAATTCCTCATACCTCACGACGAAGCGGGGAGTTCAATCCAAAAGGGTCGCTATATTTCCAAAAAGTACTTATGGGTCCAAAACGGACACCGTGTGCAAAAGTTAGGTTCAATTCTTCGTACGCCGACTATCCAAGCCTTCAAAATATAAAATTGCTCATTCTTTCGAAAAATGGCCGAAATTCCTCATACCTCACGATGTAGCGGTGAGTTCAATCATAAACGGTCGCTACATTTCCAAAAAGTACTTATGGGCCCAAAACGGACACCGTGTGCAAAAGCTACGCTCAATTCTTCGTACGCCGACTGTCCAAGCTTTCCAAACATATAATTCCTCATTCTTTCAAAAAATGACTGAAATCCCTCATACGTCACGACGAAGTGGTGAGTTCAATCCAAAAGGGTCGTTAAATTTAAAAAAAGTACTTATGGGCCCAAAACGGACACCGTGTGCAAAAGCTACACTCAATTCTTCGTACGCCGTCTATCCAAGCCGTCCAAACATAAAATTCCTCATTCTTTCAAAAATGGCCGAAATTCGCCATACGTCACGACGGAGTCGTGAGTTCAATCCAAAAGGGTCGCTACATTTCCAAAAAGTACTTATGGACCCAAAACAGACACCGTGTGCAAAGCTACGCTCAATTCTTCGTACGCCGACTATCCAAGCCCTCCAAACATAAAATTCCTCATTCTTTTGAAAAATGGCCGAAATACCTCATACATCACGACGAAGCGGTGAGTTCAATCCAAAACGTTCGCTATATTTCCAAAAAGTACTTATGGGCCCAAAACGGACACCGTGTGCAAAATCTACGCTCAATTCTTCGTACGCCGACTATCCAAGCCTTCCAAACATAAAATTCCGCATTCTTTCAAAAAATGGCCAAAATCCGTAACACCTCACGATGAAGTGGTGAGTTCAATCCAAAAGGGTCGCTACATTTCCAAAAAGTACTTATGGGCCCAAAACGGACACCGTGTGCAGAAGCTATGCTCAATTCTTCGTACGCCGACTATCTAAGCCATCCAAATATAAAATTACTCATTCTTTCAAAAAATGGTCGAACTTCCACATACCTCATGACAAAGTGGTGAGTTCATTCAAAAAGGGTCGCTACATTTCCAAAAAGTACTTATGGGCCCAAAACGGACACTGTGTGCAAAAACTATTCTCAATTCTTTGTACGCCGACTATCCAAGCCTTCCAAACATAAAATTGCTCTTTCCTTCAAAAAGTGGCCGAAATCCCTCATACGTCACGACGAAGTGGTGAGTTCAATCCAAGAGGGTCGCTACATTTCCAAAAAGTACTTATGGGCCCAAAACGGACACTGTATGCCAAAGCTACGCTCAATTCTTCGTACGCCGACTATCTAAGCCGTCCAAACATAAAATTCCTCATTCTTTCAAAAAATGGCCGAAATCCCTCATACGTCACGATGAAGTGGTGAGTTCAATCCAAAACGGTCGCTATATTTCCAAAAAGTACATATGGGCCCAAAATGGACACCGTGTGCAAAACTTACGCTCAATTCTTCGTACGCCGACTATCTAAGCCGTCCAAACATAAAATTCCTCATTCTTTCAAAAAATGGCCGAAATCCCTCATACGTCACGATGAAGTGGTGAGTTCAATCCAAAAGGGTCGCTACATTTCCAAAAGTACGTACGGGCCCAAAACGGACACCGTGTACAAAAGTTAAGCTCAATTCTTCGTACGCCGATTATCCAAGCCTTCCAAACATAAAATTGCTCATTCTTTTAAAAAATGGCCGAAATCCCTCATAAGTCACGACGAAGTGGTGAGTTCAATCCAAAAGGGTCGCTAAATTTCCAAAAAAGTACTTATGGGCCCAAAACGGACATCGTGTGCAAAAGCTACGCTCAATTCTTCGTACGCCGGCTATCCAAGCCTTCCAAACATAAAATTCCTCATTCTTTCAAAAAATGGTCGAAATTCCTCATACCTCACGATGAAGCGGTGAGTTCAATCCAAAAGGGTCGCTACATTTCCAAAAAGTACTTATGGGCCCAAAACGGACACTGTGTGCAAAAGCTACGCTCAATTCTTCGTACGCCGACTATCCAAGCCTTCCAAACAAAAAATTGCTCTTTCTTTCAAAAAACGGTCGAAATTCCTCATACGTCATGACGAAGTGGTGAGTTCAATCCAAAAGGGTCGCTACATTTCCAAAAAGTACTTATGGGCCCAAAACGGACACCGTGTGCAAAAGCTACGCTCAGTTTTTCGTACGCCGACTATCTAAGCCGTCTAAACATAAAATTCCTCATTCTTTCAAAAAATGGCCGAAATCGGTCAGACGTCACGATGAAGTTGTGAGTTCAATCCAAAAGGGTCACCATATTTCCAAAAAGTACTTATGGGCCCAAAACGGACACCGTGTGCAAAAATTACGCTCAATTCTTCGTACGTCGACTATTCAAGCCTTCCAAATATAAAAGTGCTAGTTCTTTCGAAAAATGGCCAAAATCCCTCATACATTACGACGAAGCGGTGAGTTCAATCCAAAACGGTCGCTATATTTCCAAAAAGTACTTATGGGCGCAAAACGGACACCCTGTGCAAAAGTTAGGCTCAATTCTTTGTTCGCCGACTATCCTAGCCTTCAAAATAAAAAATTGCTCATTCTTTCGAAAAATGGTCAAAATTCCTCATTCCGCACGATGAAGCGGTAAGTTCAATCCAAAAGGGTCGCTACATTTCCAAAAAGTACTAATGGGCCCAAACCGGACACCGTGTGCAAAAGCTACGCTCAATTCTTCGTACGCCGGCTATCCAAGCCTTCCAAACATAAAATTGCTCTTTCTTTCAAAAAGTGGTCGAAATCCATCATACGTCACGACGAAATGGTGAGTTCAATCCGAAAGGGTCGCTACATTTCCAAAAAGTACTTATGGGCCCAAAACGGACACCGTGTGCAAAAGCTACGCTCAATTCTTCGTACACCGACTATCTAAGCCGTCCAAATATAAAATTCCTCATTCTTTCAAAAAATGGCCGAAATCCCTCATACGTCATGACGAAGTGGTGAGTTCAATCCAGAAGGGTCGCTACATTTCCAAAAAGTACTTATTGGCCCAAAACGGACACCGTGTACAAAAGCTACGCTCAATTCTTCGTACGCCGACTATCTAAGCCGTCCAAACATAAAATTCCTCATTCTTTCAAAAAATGGCCGAAATCCGTCATACCTCACGATGAAGTGGTGAGTTCAATCCAAAACGGTCGCTATATTTCCAAAAAGTACATATGGGCCCAAAATGGACACCGTGTGCAAAACTTATGCTCAATTCTTCGTACGTCGACTATCCAAGCCTTCCAGATATAAAAGTGCTAATTATTTCCAAAAATGGCCGACATTCCTCATACATTACGACGAAGCGGTGAGTTCAATCCAAAACGGTCGCTATATTTCCAAAAAGTACTTATGGGCCCAAAACGGACACCGTGTGCAAGAGTTAGGCTCAATTCTTCGTTCGCCGACTATCCAAGCCTTCAAAATATAAAATTGCTCATTCTTTCGAAAAATGGTCGAAATTCCTCATACCTCACGACGAAGCGGTGAGTTCAATCCAAAAGTGTCGCTACATTTCCAAAAAGTACTTACGGGCCCAAAACGGACACCGTGTGCAAAAGTTACGCTCAATTCTTCGTACGCCGACTATCCAAGCCGTCCAAACATAAAATTCCTCATTCTTTCAAAAAATGGCCGAAATCCCTCATACGTCATGACGAAGTGGTGAGTTCAATCCCAAAGAATCGCTACATTTCCAAAAAGTACTTACGGGCCCAAAACGGACACCGTGTGCAAAAGTTACGCTCAATTCTTCGTACGCCGACTATCCAAGCCGTCCAAACATAAAATTCCTCATTCTTTCAAAAAATGGCCGAAATCCCTCATACGTCATGACGAAGTGGTGAGTTCAATCCCAAAGAATCGCTACATTTCCAAAAAGTACTTACGGGCCCAAAACGGACACCGTGTGCAAAAGTTACGCTCAATTCTTCGTACGCCGACTATCCAAGCCGTCCAAACATAAAATTCCTCATTCTTTCAAAAAATGGCCGAAATCCCTCATACGTCATGACGAAGTGGTGAGTTCAATCCCAAAGAATCGCTACATTTCCAAAAAGTACTTACGGGCCCAAAACGGACACCGTGTGCAAAAGTTACGCTCAATTCTTCGTACGCCGACTATCCAAGCCGTCCAAACATAAAATTCCTCATTCTTTCAAAAAATGGCCGAAATCCCTCATACGTCATGACGAAGTGGTGAGTTCAATCCCAAAGAATCGCTACATTTCCAAAAAGTACTTACGGGCCCAAAACGGACACCGTGTGCAAAAGTTACGCTCAATTCTTCGTACGCCGACTATCCAAGCCGTCCAAACATAAAATTCCTCATTCTTTCAAAAAATGGCCGAAATCCCTCATACGTCATGACGAAGTGGTGAGTTCAATCCCAAAGAATCGCTACATTTCCAAAAAGTACTTACGGGCCCAAAACGGACACCGTGTGCAAAAGTTACGCTCAATTCTTCGTACGCCGACTATCCAAGCCGTCCAAACATAAAATTCCTCATTCTTTCAAAAAATGGCCGAAATCCCTCATACGTCATGACGAAGTGGTGAGTTCAATCCCAAAGAATCGCTACATTTCCAAAAAGTACTTACGGGCCCAAAACGGACACCGTGTGCAAAAGCTACGCTCAATTCTTCGTACGCCGACCATCTAAGCCGTCCAAATATAAAATTCCTCATTCTTTCAAAAAATGGCCGAAATCCCTCATACGTCATGACGAAGTGGTGAGTTCAATCCCAAAGAATCGCTACATTTCCAAAAAGTACTTATTGGCCCAAAACGGACACCGTGTGCAAAAGCTACGCTCAATTCTTCGTACGCCGACTACCCAAGCCTTCCAAACATAAAATTGCTCTTTCTTTCAAAAAATGGTCGAAATCCCTCATACATCACGACGAAGTGGTGAGTTCAATCCAAAAGGGTCGCTACATTTCCAAAAAGTACTTATGGGCCCAAAACGGACACCGTGTACAAAAGCTACGCTCAATTCTTCGTATGACGACTATCTAAGCCGTCCAAACATAAAATTCCTCATTCTTTCAAAATATGGCTGAAATTCATCACGCCTCACGACGAAGTTGTGAGTTCAATCCAAAAGGGCCGCTACATTTCCAAAAAGTACTTACGGGCCCAAAACGGACACCGTGTGCAAAAGTTAGGCCCATTTCTTCGTACGTCGACTATCCAAGCCTTCAAAATATAAAATTGCTCATTCTTTCAAAAAATGGCCAAAATTCCTCATACCTCCCGACGAAGCGGGGAGTTCAATCCAAAAGGGTCGCTACATTTCCAAAAAGTACTTATGGGCCCAAAACGGACACCGTGT